>NC_092865.1:44813248-44856185 GCF_032062135.1 Pyxicephalus adspersus | reverse complement strand
TCCACAGATGCTATAACGCCATTGGTTGCCTCAGATCAAGGCTGTACTGCCATTGGTTACTCATATTTTAGTTTTATTCTGAAATCTTTGTGCTTCTATAAAATGAACCCTTAGCAAACTGGTACATTTTCCTGTAGAGATTCAGTCATGTCTGAAAATGTATGCAGCAGTCCTGGATTGTTGTGCATTGCTATGGAGGGGAGCACAGCGGGCTGCTGCTCGCTTGTCCCACCCTCTCCATACATGACAGCCCGCTTAGGTTCTATAGGTGTTATTAATTCTGATTATCTGGAGATAATGGAGCAGAAATGGTGTCTCCAGTCATCAGACAATACGAGGAATACAAATCCATGTTTGAATAATGATCATTATTAATATTATACAGTTTTGTATTAGTATAGTATATATGGTGCCAACATATTACACCGCGCTATACATTAAATAGGGGTTGCAAATGACAGACAGATACAAACAGTGGCTCAGTGGCACTCTGGTCTTTGTAGCACTGGGTCCCAGGCTCAAATCTCGGCCAGGAAACTATCGGCATGGAGTTTGCAGGTTCTCCCCGTGTCTGTGTGGGTTTCCTCCAACATTCCAAAAACATGCAGTTAGCTTAATTTGCTTCTCCCTCAAATTGACCGTAGACTGTATTAAAAACCAATGACTATGGTAGGGACATTAGATTGTGAGCTCCTTTGAGGGACAGCTAGTGACATGACTATGAACTTTGTACAGTGCTTTGTAATATGTCAGTGCTATATAAATACTGTGTAATAATATTTATAATAACAATGACACAGGAAGAGAGTACCCTGCCCAGATGAGCTTACGATCTAATAGAATGATTATTGGCTCCCTGATATTCCTTGTCTGTAGTAAATGTGGAAGAGGTGAAGCCACCATTGTACAGTATAGAAGATAAGCCAATGATTTACCCAGCCACTTCCAGATAGGGCAGAGAGGGGGACAGACTAGGAGGGGGAGGCGCTGCCTTTTGAAACAACTTCAATATCAGTTTCAAAGAAAGATTCTCTTTTGATCTTGTTGTTAAGTTTAAATGGGCACCTGGCGTGGCGCCAGCCATTGTTTAACCCTTCCCTGATAGCACAGACAGTTATGAACCATATAGGGGGGGGGGGATTAATATAGAACAGACATATGGAGCAATCTGGACTTTATAGAACATTTTTATATACTGAACACAGTGAGGAGACAGCCGGTAATTAATCTCAGGTGCATCAATGAGCGAGAACTACAAGAATAATTGATAGATCAGGAGGATGGGATGATTATAAGGCTGGGAAATAATTCCATAAAACTCTAATTGTGAAGATTTATTTGAAATGTGCAGATATTACAGCACACAATTATAGGGAGATGGAGAATTAGCAGAACTGCCTTTTATCATGAAAAATATTAATCCAGCCTGCCAAGAACGCCTTGATTTTATGACAAACATTCCAGATCCTCCTGTGAAAATCTTTTCAGATGGTTTCAGACGAAAGTTTTGGAACAGGAAAAGAAAATCGCATCTTGTTCCAAAAAACTTCTCTGCATGCTGGAGTCTGATCTCATGTATACGCTGATGATGTCACAGCTATGAGGTCATCACTTTGTCCCTGATGTTATTGGTTCTGCTTCCCTCTGGTTATACCAATCCATCTTCCTTTATATTGGGTGTTGTGTCCAGGGAAATGATTCTTTCTGATTTGTCAATAAACTGTCAGATTTCTCGGTGACACATCTGTACACGCCTGACCCCTTTTAACAGCAGGGACCAGACAATTAAGGGTCCTCCTAAAATCAATATTTCATTTTTAAAGTAAAGCAAAGTCAATCAATAATACCTCAAATAAGATTTAAGATTTGTTGATCTTTTCAGTCTTTTGGAATTTCAGATTTCTTGATAATCCTGGTGATTCTGCAATAAAAGGCCTGGTTCAGACAATTTTGCTATAGGGTGACAACACTCTGGCCCTGTCTATTGATTGCTTTGTGTTGTCACCCTGGTAGAGACAAGTTGCCATAGAGACACACGTTGCTTAGATATGGGCCATAGTGGCCACTATCGGGAATCCAGTAAGGAACAAAGAGGTGCAGCCAAAGTTGGATTGAGTTCATGGAGATTTAAAGTGGCCAGAAGATATCATCAGCACAGAGATTAAATATTAAAAAAATTATGGAAATGTTGTATTTATGGCAGGTGCTAATAATGCCCAGTACTTGGATGTCACCCTGTAACGCTACATACACACGTTAGATAATTCTCATCGGAGATGAACGGCCGTGCTCATCTTAGGTGAAAATCTGACGTGTAACCGGTCCCCCAATGCAGTTCATCAATCTACAAAAGCTGACTGATGAATGACCAATTGGCACCAACTGCTGTGCACCCCTATAGAGAAGGGCGTCGCAGGTCACCACTCGCTTGTGGCGACCTGCGATGACGTCTATAGTATTTTTATATTGTAGTATTCAGCTGTATTTGTATACATAGAGAAATGTCCATACATCTACAAACACCAGGGGTGTAGTGGGGCCGGCATGCATGGGCACACTGTGCCCTCACTTTTTTCGCGAATGATGCATTTACCTAACAATGATGCTGCTGCAAATATTTTTAATTCAGTACAGCTCAGCCCTCAGCTTTATTAAAACCTTAGAAAATATGTTTTAATTTTGCAATGCTGAGTAATGGGGAATTTTGTGTTCACCCAAAATTTTCCTTCCCCATGTGCACCTCCTCTGCCGGGTATAATAAATCACGTTTCTACTGTTTAAAAAAACATCTGAATGGTAAAAACATTCACTGATCAGTCAGATGTACAAATATGTTTTTATATGTATAAAATGTACACAAGGCTTCTCAATAATGGGGAGAGGAAAATCTCTATATATAATAAGGACAGCAGATCAGCCTCTGAACCTATTTGTAATGCAGATGACACTGGGATTGATCTGGCCATTCATTGAAAGATTGGATGATAATCTCAGGTCTATGGGGTCAGTCACAGGACCGCTGACCAGACACTCCTAGGAGGGATTATCAATTAGAAAACTGACTCACCAATCAACATTGATCAATACTGATCTCCTCTGAGATGCTGGGGCTGATTAGGATATACATTCATCAGCAGACAGGAAAATGGAGCAGAATTTCCTAACAAGTGTCATTGGATGTTCTAAATAGCTGAATCAGCCTCTCCCTAACTTTCCAAGATGGGGGAACCCTTGACCCAACTTTCAGGTCCTCAGGTGCCCTTCTATAATAACTATATCCACAGCTCACAGTACATTAGTGTGGTGGTCAGTGGGAGGAATTCCTCCTACAGATAGACAGAAACATGATTGGTGTCACTGAGGACACAAATTGATAATTGCAACTTCTGGAGGAACCCTGGTTGAGAAACACTGATCTGAACATCCACAGCTAAAGCATGACATAAATCTACATTTTATATACATACGGTAAGTACATGAAGTGTGCACAACTATCATTATCATTGTACTGTACACATATCCTTTGTCCCCCAACCTGTACTGTAAGAAATGGAAATGACTCTCTTGGTTGTGCATTAGGTAGATATCTTCTATCCTCATGTGTAAACATCGGTGCTCCATGCCGCAACTTACTTTTATGGCAGCGTATGCTCACAACTTGAGTTTACATAGGAGGAGAGTCAGGGGCCACAATAATTATGTCTGCCTAATGGTACATCTGATAGAGGGAGTTCCATTTACATTTCTGGAGTAGAGGTGGGGAGCAAGGGTGAAATGTTCTATTTTGTGAACATATCCTAGAAAGGTGATTATAATTGTTATTTCATATGAAGGATTCTTTTTGGAAACTCCAATTTGTAAAAAAGCCTCTGTAACATGGGGTGAACTGCGCTGCAAATGTGAATGTTCAGAAACAGCAGTCACTGAGATCGGCTATCGATTATTCATATCGGTAATTTATATCTTTTTCTCGCTTCTTCTGCAAGTTATTGGGATGATTTATTGGAAAATATTTCAATACATAGGAAACAGGAGACAAAGTCACCGTCACTCCATACCGTAGTACATATATATTGTGCGGTGATTGAGGAAGGGTGGGAAGCGTTGGTTTATCAAACTCTATGACAGTGCTTTTACAATAAAATTCTACATGGTTGTCACTTCAAGAACCTTTCCTCTTTTATACGGTATGTTTGCTGGCCTATCATAGACATTATTTCAATTTGTAGCACACGGCACAGCCCCTGCAGAACTACAAACCTCATCATTCTATCGATGTGTATGCTGAGACTTGTAGTTCCTCCTCCTGGTGGTACAGTGTACATGCCATACAGGAATCAATTCAATTATTGTTGGCTACAATCTATCATTTATTTTCCTGACTCCAGCGGCAGTAACAGCTCTTCATAGCCGGCTTTGTGCTGTTATAGGAAGTCATTTGTGTCATTGTTTATTCCAGCAGTGTTGGGGTCACCGAATCTCAGCACACACCTTACAATCTGTACAATCTCCTTTAGAGCTATCATCTAAAGGGCTTCTCTGATTGGATGCGATAATCTGTCCAATACGCATTCCAGCTTCATTCCGCAGCTTTTTCTTGGGATACTTTGGGAGATTAAACTCAGAAAAGAGCAAATCTGATGCCCGGTACCGGGTCAGCTGTAGAGGGAAAGATTAAGTTTGTATTCTAAGTTTTCTTTAGTAATGATTAACTTATTAGAAATAACAGGGAAGGCAGACTGAAGGATGAATATTGTTCGCAGAGTTTCGGATTACTCTGCTGCAACTTGCAACTTTTTTTTCTGGAAAGGTTTGGAAACAATGTGAGTTTTGTTTCCTGGAATTTTGTGCCATAATATTGAGGTCCTGACATTTATCGTACATTACAGTGCTGTATTGTTGGCTCTGGGAAAGGGGCTGTGTATGGGCCCTCTGACGTCGGCTGGTGCAGGTCTCCGGGGGCAATGAGATAAGTTACCTCTGTGAAGTGAGACCGCTGCACCTGAACCTGAGTCATTTTATAATCAATCTGCTTGTCTGGGCCCCAATATGACCTCCAACTTCTTATAGATGTCAGGTGTGCAGGGCTGGAGGGGGTATTTACAGTCACAGCACCCCCCCTTACAGGGCAGGTTTTATAGTCTCAGGAATTTACACAATCGCTTGGCTGTGGCAATGTTCTCCAGAGAACGCTAATCTAGGGATAGAAATGGTCATATAGTGGAATTAGCTGCTAATTCTGCCTGACTGACCCCTCAGGAAACCTGCCAATGAATCTCAGATTGTATGCAATTTACATCTGCTTAGAATTCTGTATTCTGGTTATGATAACAAAGCAGTAGTAAAGATAAATAGCTAACTATAAATAAATGTAACCATGACCGAGATATACAAAGATCATCATAGGGACTACAAAGACCAGACCCGGGCAGTACTATTGCATGACCTAGCTGACCGATTCCTTTAGAGGGGTCAGGGGGAGCCCTGTGCCATAGGCAATGGGGCAGATGGATGGAATTTTATATACAACTCACAGTCACTTTGCAAAGTTCTCAGTACAGTAAATAATCTGCCTGGTTTTCCAGCATAAACATACAACCTGTACCCAAATATATGCAGCAACATTGCTCGGTGTATAACACAAAACACACAATAATATACATTTATCTCATGACAGAATCATAGCACCGACAACCTGACTACAGTCATATACAGCACACACATACCACAGCTCTGCACTACTGAAAATAATATCAAAGATAAAGACATTAGTAAAGATTCACAAATAATGGGCATGTGGTGGCAATAAAAACACAATGTACACAGAGCCAGCCACATCCCTCTGACACCATCACTGCACAACTCATACCAGCCTTGTATCTGGACCCACCCACCTTGGTCCAAGAGCTAACAGTCTTATCATAGGATTTAAAGCTGGTGACAAACAGGACAATTTTTCATATTGTCTAGTGAATGTTCAATATGCATGAATGGTCAGAACAATTCCAATTAATTTTTGAATATTAGTAAGTTTTTTTTTTATACACAGCATGATTTACCAGACAATTCCTACCTTTTCAGTCCCACCTAGACAAAATGATCCTCTTCCAAAGAAAAGCTCAGTCCCCAATAACAGGAGAATTTAGCTGGTCCTGACACCTGTCCTGATGAAGCTCCCCCCAATTATACCAGATATCTGCTGTCTATGGGCAGATCGATGTATTCTGCATTTGTCCTTGGCTATAATTTTAAGTTGGCCGTTTTTTAGTTTCAGTCGTTGCCCTGAGAACAATGACAAATCTGTTAAATAGTCAATAACAACCAATTGCCCAATCCCTCTATATCCTTCTGTGCGACATCTCCCATTCTTATTCGTGCAAAGAATTTATCTTCGTTCATGTTTGCCAAGTCTAATAAAACGCATCCCATGCTTGGCCAACCTAAAATCCCCCAAATGTCGTACAGAGCATAACCTACCTCATACTTGAAGTGATGGAAAGGGTTAAGGAGAAGGGGTAACTTCTGTGTAATATACCCCAGCAATCCACCCGCCTTGCTGTCTTGTGAGGTCCGGCTCTGTGTGAGAGGTGAGCATCGAATTCTCCTGACTGAGTCTTAATTCCCTCCCAGAGACACAGAGGGAGGAGAGGGGGCGGCTGCAGGAGAATGTAACAAGTGTTCAGTCTACTCTGTCTGCTACTTTATGCCACTTCTTCTTCACACCCAGGTGACCCCCCTCTGGCAGACCTCACCTGAGATCTCACTGCACAAAGCCCTCTGAGCCCCCTTTCAGGATGAGCTCAACCAATAAAATCTCCCAGCATCAGTCCCTCAGATCTGCTATGCACAACACATGCTACCGAATTCCAATTCTCCAAATACTCCCAATTCTTGGTGCCAACACCCATCAAATGGCAGCCAATGGCGACATCAATGCAGCGGGATTATCAGCTATCTGGTGCCCACACCCCAATGTCACCATATTCAGTTCCTGAACCCCAATTAATACACAGCCTCCTTCACCCCAATACCCTCTCTACTCCCAATTCTAGATTTAAATCTCCTATATTTGTTTTTTGTAATATGAAAGGATATATGCCCTTCCTCCCAATATGTAACCCACATCTGTCACCCTCATAGTCCTATTTCTTTTACCTCAATATCAGTATATTTCTTCCTATACCACGTCATGTACATATTTCAGTACTAATGCAGAGATCAGGGCCCATAGCTCTGGGGAGCCACAATGCATTACTTCCTCTCACATAACTTTCTTCTATAGTAGATCCACAGTCTCTAACAGTCTCCTGCAAGGTGTCCACAGTCTCTGACAGTCTTGTGCAGCATGTCTAGTCTATACCAGTCTTCTATAGTCTTCTACTTTTACAGTCTTCTATAATACGGGATATTCACAGTCTCTGACAGTCTTCTGCAGCACCTCCAGTCTCTAACAGACTCCTGTAGTATATTCACAGTCCCTGATGGTCTTCTGCAGCATGTCCACAGTCTATGACTGTTTTCTGTAGTATATACACAGTCTCTGACAGTCCATTATATCATGCCTGCAGTCTCTGACAGTCTTTTGTAGTAATACACAAGCTGAGTAGGTTTAGTTCTGAAGCTGTATGTAAGGAATTGACCATAACTGCTCTGGGCATCTTACCAAGGAAATTCTAGCTGATATAATGAATCATCCAGCTAGATCCCTGAGCATTGTATGAGATATGAGGAAGCAACGTTCAGCTGCTGTACTGGGCACTGCCTACCTCCACTAATACCCTCTTTCAGGTCAGAGATCTATTTCCCAAACAGACCTTCTCCACATGCCAATCCATGAGCTGGCCATCCCTGAGCCAAGCTGACAGCTGTGACTATACCCTGGGGGCATTCTGCAAACTTCATCCGGACTGAAGTAACACTTTACTGTCTGCTGTTTGTCCTGAATATACCCCATTATATGTGTACGGGGGAAATTATTATTATTAATATTAAACAGGATTTATATAGCGCCAATATTTTACTTAGCGCTCTACATTAAATAAGGGTTGCAAATGACAGACAGATACAGACAGGAGAAGAGGACCGTGCCAGAAGAGCTTACAATCTAAGAGGAGGGGGATGTGGCACACAATAGAAGGGGGATATGCAATGGTGGGAAGTAGTAAGGGTTAGGAGACACTTGAGTGCACTTTTAAATGAGCAGAAAGTAGGAGCAAGCTGAATAGTAGAAGAGGATTCCAGAGAGTCAGGGCAGCTTTAGAAAAGTTTTGGAGCCATGCATGTGATGAGGTTATGGGTAGGGAAGTAAATTATCTGCCACAGAGTGATAACTAATTGTGTGAGCAGCCTAAACTCCTTTAGTAAATCAACTCCAATGGCATCCCATCCCACAATATCATATAATCATTACACAGACATGAATCAATGCTGTCACCATCAGAAAACAACCAGAGAAATATCATCGTGCAGCGCATATAGACAGGAAATAGGTGCAAAGAGTTTTCCTGGGATTATCATCATCGAGATATAAAAAAGGATTGAAAACAAATATTTCACTCAATAATTAATTGTCATCCATTTCAGGTTTGCAGTCACTTTAATTTATATTAATATATTGTACAATTATTTTAAATATTTATATTATTAAATTATACAATAACTTTATTATTTATATTATATATTATACAATTACATTATTTATGTTAATATATTATACAATTACTTTTATTATTTATGGTATTATATTAAATAATTACTTTAATTAGGTTTCACCAATAATTATCTGCACAAAGCTTTCCTCAACATTGTCTGATTCTACCATTCCCATCCCAGCCAGCCTTGTACTCTGCTGTGAGACATTCTTGGATATGTAGTAAGTGTGGGCCTCATTCAACCATCACAAAGGGACCAGACGAGGGTGGCGGGGGGAGTCGGAGGAAGACACAAGTGACAAGAATGAAGAGATATAACAATGGGTTCATCGAGACCAAGGAGTCCCGGGAAGGAGAATGAGGGGGTCAGGGGCAAGAGGGACACCACAATGACAGGCAGGAGGAAATGGGGGCTAAGGGAACTCTTAGAGGAGCTTAAAGTGAAGAAAGATACAAAAAGGTGTCACTCAAAACCCATACAAGAAATAATGCAGACAGAAGACCGACTGGTGAAAGGAGGAAGCAGCACATACCAGGCACTGCCACACACAGACCCTGACCCACCTCCTCGCTCTTTACCCGTCCACCTTTGTGTGTTACATCCCCTGCTGTGACATTTCCCCCCTAATATAAAATAAATTAAATATCCAGCTGAGGAGGTGGGAACTTCAGGAACTCAATGCAGGGATAGTGGGGGCTCCTCATAATGGGCACAGCAGGTGTACAGACCTGGGAACTTGGCTCAGGGATGGTGGGAGCCCCTCACAGATCACAGATGCCTGGGAACTCTATTTGCTTCTAGTATTATAATGTATACATTCACTGGTGGTAAGATAAATTGTATATCAGTGATCTCCCCACCCTCTTTTAGCCGGGCGCACCACCCAGCACTTAAACGTTGGGTCACAATACAGGGGCTGTCACCCCCTCCAGTTTGTAGGGACATAAGCCATGAGTGTAGGTGCTGCACTGGTATAAGGTGCACTCACAGGCCACAGGTGGGTCAATGGTGACATGAAAGACTGGTGGGGGGATGGAGGGACATATGTGTTCTCTCCCCACTGGGTGGAACCGGACACGGGGGATATTCAGTGTCCCTTCGATGTCACACATTACTCACAGCACATTGAGCACATTGTCATCTCAGTGACCCACAGCAATGAGCGCTGACCCCCCTCACCATCCCTTTTGAGAGAGAATGGAGATGGCCATAAACACATTAAGGTGACACTAATACCCATCAGGCCTGGCAGGTAGAGGCACAACCCCCCCCCCCCCCCATCCTTCACATTCTTATTTTTCATCTTTTTCTTCTGTTTTTCTTCCACTCTGTGCCCTGGCCGCTTCCAGCTGTATCGCACATGCCTGGCCCTCCCCCAGCTCCACACAAATAACATTCCTTCAATGCCTGCCATTTTCCAGCCTCTTCTTCTTCAAGTGGAGAAGTGAGATTCCTGCAGCCAACAAGTGCAGCGGCAGAAAAAAGAACACCAACAACAGCCAGGGGCCCCTGTCTGCAGCCCCCAGGGCCCTTTACTGCTCAGGCAAGCTGAAAATCTTCCTGAAATTTCACAGCCACAGTCATTTCATTGCGTCACCTCTTCCCTTTGTAATGGGAGGGGCGCTGATATGCAAACCTGACACCCTCACAATCTATGTAACCCCCATATGAAGGTTAGCGAGTTAGGAGTTGCCATGTTGTCTTTTACTGCAGTTCTCATTTTTTTTAGTAATAATGCCCATGTGTACCTCACACTTTTATTCTCCTTTTTTGAAATACGATTAGATCCTCTGTAAGGTTTTATTTGGGAAGATTTCACTTCACTTCCTGCTCTGGGAGACAACAAAAAATGAGAGGAAATGTCTACAATTATTAATTTTAGATAATCTTGAAGACACCTATTAAGTTTAGGTTATCTGGTGACACCTAGACAAATAGAGAAGGTGAATCTCCCCAACGGGGACACAGCAGGGCATAAACCTTCCTAGCTCCTTAAATACTGAAGAAAAAATATAGAGAAAAGTAATAAATAATGAGCCTCGGGGAAATTCTCCACCAAACAAACGACAACAGGGGGGTATTTTAAAACAGTGAATCTGCCATTCACTGAAACATTCCCCGGTGAGCAATCAAATACTACCATTGAAACACATGAACCTAAAACAGTCTCTCCCAGGGAATGTTTCCATGAATGCCAGATTCACTGCTTTATAAATGGACCTACAGGTGAAATCTTCCAACAGAAGAGGTGTCGGCAAAGAATCTGCTGAGACCTGGTGAAGATAAAGAGAATGGACGACACTGCCATGTGTTCTGCATTGGAATGAGAACTCCAATGAGGCTCTTACAGATATCTGATTTGTTGTGCACAGTAAATCAATCACCAAACTCTACAACCACAATGGGGAATTCAGGGGCAGCACAATCAGCTTGATACATTGTATACTCTGCATTCACTTCTGGTGTCACCATGTATTTTGCTGGTATTGGGTTCTATACATTTTATTCACTGCTGATAATGTATGGTATACTTCCCTATTCACCGCCCGTGTTATATTATACACTCCCTATTCACTGCTGTGTTTCATTCTTCTTATTCACTGCTGGTGTCACAATGTATTCTGCTGGTATTAAATTTTATACTTCCCTTTCATTTCTGATGTAAGACAATATCTGGCCTTGTCAGTTTTCTTGCAGCCTGGAGGGTTTTGTACTGTCCCCGTCACCCTATTGAATAATGGGCTCCCCTGACCATGACATAGACACATTGACGTGATATCTGCAACATATTCCATGGTGAGTCACTGCTGTGGCCCCAACCTCTGTCAGGTGTTAAGGCAAGGTCCAGCTTTGTGACAGTTGTGGCTCATTGTGTGCACATTGGAAACAATGATGTCACCCGGGTGGCGCCACCTTGTGATGACCATGGTACGGCTCATTGGGTGGTATCAGGGTCACAAATGAGGCAATACTTGACACAGCCGGGCTCCGTAGGAGATCAGATAGAGCCAGCTTACACTGCAGATGGTGGAAGCCCATAGAAAGGAGTGGGAACTCCTCAAAAAAGGCACCGCAGGTGTACAGACCCAGGAACTCAGCACAAGAATGGCGGGAGCTCATCATAATGGGCACAGCGAGTGTGCGGATCTAAAAGCTCAGTATGAAAAATAGAAGGAATTTTCAGGTGGATTGCTGGGTGGGTTCAGTTATGGATTGAATGAAACAGTATATGTATGTTTTTGGCTGTCAGAGTAGTGCACAGGGAGTTAATCTCTCTCCAAGTGTGCTGCTGGATGGCATTAAGGCCACGGTGAAGGTCACTTCCAGACAGAGCCAGAGACCAAATAACAGCCAGGGCCAAACATTCTTAACTCCTCCACTGTGAAACCAATCAATCAATTCATCTATATACAGGGCATGGATGTGTGCATGTTGGGAGTTTTAGTTGCACAGTGGGAGTTGTTGGTTG
Source organism: Pyxicephalus adspersus (assembly GCF_032062135.1). Taxonomy (NCBI): domain Eukaryota; kingdom Metazoa; phylum Chordata; class Amphibia; order Anura; family Pyxicephalidae; genus Pyxicephalus; species Pyxicephalus adspersus. The sequence goes on along the minus strand of NC_092865.1, from coordinate 44,844,064 downwards.
GTGTCAGCTGGTCATGTTCAGGTGACGGTCTTATGTCCCTCAGTGAGTTCTAGGATGCCAGTCTTCTTGGGACTGCACCTTCCCTCCCAGCCCAGTGCCACCTCAGTCCACCTGCCCAATTCTGCGTCACCTGGGAGTAGTGAAGCTGGAAAATTTGTTCCAATGTTATGGTTTTGTGGTTTGTCAGGAATCTTAATTTCATTGTCCTTCAGTCTGTTCAATGTAACAATGTTTTATAAATGATAGGAAATCCAGCAGATATTTAGTAGTTGTGTGGAAGGGAAACAAAAAGCAGCGATTTGTTGTGAGAGATTATTCAGTTTCCCTTTCCTACAAATTTTACCTAAGCGGTCGGCATGGTATGGTGTCAGTATGGTGATGTTGGAGGCTGATTACAGTGAAATCCCTCCGCTAATCTATATTCGCCATCATAGTAGGAGACTGAGGTCTCCATGCAGCAGACCTCGGTCTGCTGCTATGATGGGGAATATAGAATAGCGGAGAGATTTCACTGTAATCAGCCTCCAGCATCACCATACTGACACAATACCATGCCGACCGCTTAGGTTTAATTTTGTAGGAAATACAGTTAGGTCCATAAAACAACTTTTTTCTAATTTTAGTTCTGTACAATACCACAATTATTTAAATGAAACAACGCAGTTGAACTGCAGACTTTCAGCTTTAATTCAATGGGGTTAAACAAAAGGATTCCATAAAAATGTGAGGAACTAAAGCCTTTTTTTAACAAAATCACTTCATTTTAGGTGCTCAAAAGTAATTGGACAGTTGACTCAAAGGCTAGGGGGGGGTATGCTTGTATGTGGAAGATTTTGCTGTGAACAGACAACATGCGGTCAAAGGAGCTCTCCATGCAGGTTAAACAAGCCATCCTTAAGCTGCAAAAACAGAAAAAACCCATCTGAGAAATTGCTACAATATTAGGAGTGGCAAAATCTACAGTTTGGTACATCATGAGAAAGAAACAAAGCATTGGTGAACTCAGCAACGCCAAAAGACCTGGACATCCACGGAAGACAACGGTGGTGGATGACCGCAGAATAATTTCCATGATGAAGAGAAACCCCTTCACAACAGCCAACCAAGTGAACAACACTCTCCAGGAGGTAGGAGTATAGATATCCAAGTCTACCATAAAGAGAAGACAGCATGAAAGTAAATACAGAGGGTGCACTGCAAGGTGCAAGCCACTCATAAGCCTCAATAATAGAAAGGCTAGATTGGACTTTGCTCAAAACCATCTAAAAAAGCCAGCACAGTTCTTGTAAAACATTCTTTGGACGGACGAAACCAAGAAAAACCTTTACCAGAATGATGGCTAGAAAAAAGTATGGAGAAGACGTGGAACAGCTCATAATTCAAAGCATACCACATTATCTGTAAAACATGGCGGAGGCAGTGTGATGGCTTGGGCGTGCATGACTGCCAGTGGTACTGGGACACTAGTGTTTATCGATGATGTGACACAGGACAGAGACAGCCGAATGAATTCTGAGGTGTTCAGAGACATACTGTCTGCTCAAATCCAGCTAAATGCAGTTACATTGATTGGGAGGCGTTTCATAATACAGATGGACAATGACCCAAAACATACAGCCAAAGCAACCCAGGAGTTTAATAAAGCAAAGAAGTGGAATATTCTTGAATGGCCAAGTCAGTCACCTGATCTGAACCCAATTGAGCATGCATTTCACTTGCTGAAGACTAAACTTCGGACAGAAAGGCCCACAAACAGCAACTGAAAGCCGCTGCAGTAAAGGCCGGGCAGAGCATTAAAAAGGAAGAAACCCAGCATCTGGTGATGTCCATGAGTTGAAGACTACAGGCTGTCATTGCCAGCAAAGGGTGGTCTTCAGTTTGGCATTGACTCTGTCTGCATGGAGTTTGTGCGTCCTCACCATATTCACATGAGATTCCTCCCACATTCCTCCTAACTTTTGTATATAGAGAAGTGGAATAATTTTTAGCTCAGTAAGTAGACAAATAGCTCAACCCCGCAACACCCACATTTTGCAGACCATAAAATAAATAAATTGGCAGTAAATGATTGGCTAAAAATACTTTTTTATATTATTTATAAAATAACAAATGGAATAATAGCAAGGTAGAGAACAAAAATTCACCTAAAATATCAACCAAGGAGGACAGAGGAACATGGATCTGAAGGAGAGGAACATTCTCTAAAACAGAGACATCTGGAACGAATGGATTGTGAGCTCCTCTGAGGGACAGTTAAGGACATGACTTTGGCCTCTCTAAGGTGCTACGTCATATGTGGGCACAATATACATATATGACAATGGTACAGTCATGTGATCAGCTTAGTGTTGTTGGTATACAAAGCTCTGCTACTAACAGCTGATTCTCCATGAGCATCAAGAAGAAATTATTGCTAAAAATGCAAAATATTAAAGATATTTGTCTGCTCGTCGGTGTCTCATGTTACGTTCCAGCTGAGGAGGGGATGTTTAATGGCACAAAAACAGCTCCAGGGATGGTGGGGGGAGCTTCTGTCACCCACAGACATGTAATGCCCATTGTACCCCTTCTCAGTTGTCTCCAATGTAAATCACCAAGGTGTAGCTAAGTGAACGCTTCCACATGTTACCCTCCTCCCTGCAGCGGCGGTGGTTTATCGGAGTTTATGAACATGCTGTCAACACGTTGGGATAATGGGTAAAGCTCCTACTTTGTGAGGGACATTCAGAGCCACATCTGCCCAGAGAATTCCTTATCGCCTGTCTGGGGCCTTGTTATGTTATGGTTTAATTTCACTCCTCCGCCAGCACCGTATCCTTGGCCTGACACTCCAGGCACATTGGTTACACATTGATAAAATTAACAGCCCGTAAAAGGTTCTCTTCCCAGAATGACTCTACAGCCAGATCCACGAGTCAAACTCTCTGGGAATCCTTCTGGGTGGGTGAGGGTGGCATCAGTCCAGTGCCGCTTTGTCCTAATACATTGTGGCAATGCCAAATTAACCAGGACACAATGGGTCTGATTTATTAAAACTCTCCAAAATTAGAGCAGATAGACTATCATGGGGGGACCCCTGGTGATCCATCAAACCTGGAATAGATTTCCATGAAATCATTTGCTATTAGCAAATGTTTTCAATTCTGGACCAGATACATTGAAGGATCGTCATGTGCCAGTGTGATGGCCACCTACCCAACCTTTCCCCCCCTATAGTGCACATTCCATGATATAGGCCTGGCACACAATGCTATCCTGAGGCATATACCTGTGTGAGAAGCTTCAGATTGTAACTGCCATAGTCTCACTCACTGATAAATAACAAAGCAATAAGAAGTCAGAAAATGTCAGTTTCCATCAGAGGCTTCTTACAATCCCCCTTCCATTTAAACACAAAATCCAATTGTGTGAGGTTATATAATAATAATTTCAAAACATTTCTATTGTATTTAACCAAAAACACAAAAATTAAAAATAAAAACTTGCATTTCTTGGCCCATTTCTTGGTACCGTTTGCATGCTTCTAAGTAATTATCTTGCATTGTATTAATGCTGCTGTTATATAGAAAGCTGATGGGCTGAGCTCGATGATCCCTTTCTGATGGCGGTTAGTAAGTGCAACAAAGTTTTCCTGCTTTGGTTTATTGGTTTCTACATAGGTTTTGCAGCATTCAAAGTGTTAATGTGCATTACATGAGGCCATTGCCCTCTGCTACCCTCACTACTATAGCTATCCTGCAGGAATTTTGAGTATAAGCATTTCCATTGTATCAGGTGAGGGCCTCCAGTCATGCTGGGACTTTCAGTGCTCCGCCACATTCACACAGAGTCAGGGACTGACCGACAGGCTGGAAATGTTGGCTAACAGTACGGATTTAAAAACCTGAGCAGGCGTTACACTGCTAAACAATACAAAATAACCCCAAACGCTTTCCATTTAACCTAATTAAACTGTTTCATGGTATAAATTTGTAAATAAATGTAAAAGCTGCAAAACAAACTGCTGGGGTGGAAGAAACAATCACCGTGGTCATGGAATGAACAATGATCAATTCTCCGCCTGATTGTTAATTTATCTGTCGGTTTATAGGCAACAAATTCATCTCAGGCTGTCTGCAGACATAATTTAGGAAATGGAACAATCAGAATTTGTTAATTTTCTTAGTGCAATTTCAATTTTCAGTTATAAAATTATAGCCCCAACGTAGCCAGAAATATTGATTTGCAGCCTGGAATTTTCCATCATACAATGATCATAACACCAAATTCCCCTCAGTACACTTCGGCTTCCCATGAATGTCTGATTTTGGGAATGCTGATCTCTATATAAGAAGTTACCAAGCAGGAAATATTTCTACAGTAAACAAAAATATATACAGGAAGCTCATTAATTGTGTGCCTGATGACCAATTGCAGATTATTTAACTGATGCATTAATTTTAAGACACAGATGCTAACACACGTGATGCATGTCCACACCTGGAGTCTTATTGCTAAAGCTCAAAATTTCAGATTCCTGAAGTGTTTTCCTTCTATTCTTGATTGTCAGATAATATTCTTTTTTGTAGGTTTGCTCTCAGGGGCAGTGACCTCTGACCCTTAAAGTACCTGGCTCCAAAAGCTAGAGCGACCTGTGTATCTAGATGTGTTTCTACAGGTAAACAACATTTTCAAACAGCAAATCATTGCTGGCAGCCTCAGAGTTATCCCAGTGATAGCTGCAAGCACAGATATACTAACTGTGAATAGTGGTGGCTGTGAGAGTGATTGCAGCATATTAGAGCCACCAGCTGCTGTTATACTTGGAAGCTGTAACTAAATCGGATTTCTTTTTATCCCTTTGGATACAATATAGAGACATTTGTCATTACATGGGGGAGTTGTTGCTCAGCTTGTCCTGTTTATATTCACAGTTTCTTGACGTACCTTGAGCCGGCGTGATTGCAAGTCTCAGCGGAGAGGTCACATAGAAAGACGAACGGAGCTGCACACAGGTATGAAAAAAACACAGAGCGACACAGGTAAGTCGGGTGGGTGGGTGTGTCTCTGACGCACTCTGTGCTCTGCACGGTTGACTACACTGTAACCAGAGTCCAACGCATGGCGATCAGTGAGGGATTGTTCAATCTGTCTGACCTGTCAGTACCTGTCCGCCCTCAGGGAGGGACATCTGCTGTCTAATGACGGGGGTGGGCATACAGCCTTCCCTAAACCGCAATGAATTTCCCTCAGGGGAATAAAGAATAGGGGAACCAAGATTGCCAGACAGTTAAAGCACGCAATAGCAAAAGGGAGTTCTCTCCGGCAGTGCCACCTGTATGATATAAACACAGGTGTATGGCCTGGACCAGGCGGAGAGCTGACATTCCATTAATCATTAAACTAACTTGTGACACCTAGCTGATCTAGAGAGGGGAAGGACACACAGTACACAGCCGGACTGGCTGAATGGAGAGGGCAAGCAGTGTACATGGAGGTGTTTATGTATTACACACTATACAATGTCATTGTACAACTCTGTGGTATAGGGGCCTGCTTGGCTGGAGTCAAACTGAAGGCATTCTGTAGCATGGTCCTTGTATTAAATAGTTTAGGTAAATGTAGTGCTGGAGCTGCTCTGCTATTTATTTCTTGTTACCCATAAGAGATTTAATCTTTTGTTGTTTGCCATCCCATTTATAGAACACGGAAAGTAATATGAAATATTTGTTAGTGGCAGCAAAGAGATTTAAATGTCTCTGTAAGATTGTACAATAATGTATGGGATCATCAGATCTGTAATGCCTTTGGGTGTAAATCAGAAATATCAAAGCCAATCTGTATTTCCATTTTCCAAAGTTCTAGAGCAGAAGGATGGGATCCAAAAATTGCTTTTACTTTTTAGGATCATAGCTTCTGTCCATACTTCTGTCTATTTATAACCTGCTCACTGTTGCCATTGGCACAATTCTGCACACTTTGTGTGACTTCTGGCCAAGATAGTTCATCGGATGGGGGCCATCTCTCCACCAGCCCCTCTATATGCCTCCGCCATCTTTTCAATATCACCCAAACCCCATCATTTCTTCACCTTTCTTCTTCCAACCGTCTTCCATATTTTCACCATCACTCCTCACCCCCATTATCTTTTTACCATCCATGATTTCCTTATCCTTCATCTTCTCCATTTCATCAATCCACCCCCTCCCTTATCTCTCTACTTTTCTTTCACCATCTTTTCACCTTCCTGATATCTGGACTATCCCTCCACCATCTAATTATCCCACCCCACACATGTTTCACCACTCCTCTTCCATACCATCTACTTCTTCCCCATCTCTTCTTTATCCTTTCTATTCCTCCAACTTCTTCACCACCTCCTCCCTTCCTTTGCATTCCTTCCATCCACCTTTTTTGCTCCAATATCTCTTCACCCTCCATCTCCACCATTTTTTCACCCCATCCCTATACCATTCCTCTATATTTCCTCACCATTTCTCCACCATTACAACACATCCATATACCATCCCTCTGCCATTCATATGATATCCCCCCTGATCCTTTCACCCTCCAGAATTCCTCCATTCACATCTATTGCTCCAATATATCTTTACCCTTCCTCCACCATCTTTTCACTCCACCCCTATACCATTCCTCTGTATTCCACCACCATTGCTCCACTGTACCATCTAATAAACATTCATCTGCCATTCATCTGTTATTCATCCTGATCCATTCACCCTCCATTCTTCCACATTCCACCCCATTCTTCCATCCACCTTCATTGCTCCAATATCTTTTCACCATTACTACACCGTCCTTCTACCATGTTTTCTCTTTTTTTCTTTTATTCTAAAATATTTCTTACTTTCTTTTCTTAATTCCTCTTTAATCTATTCTATCATTTTCCTGTTTTTTTGCTTTGTAAAAATTCAAATAAACATTAATGGCAGGAAAAAGTTTTAACATTGCCAAAGCAAGTGGGAAATTGTTATGAGTTTGGGGATCATATCAGGATATATTATAAAGAGTTGTTATATAGGAGAAAAGAGGTGAGTCCAGGAACTTCCTCTCCCCCTTTGTTTCTGACATGCTGCAATTTGTAGTCCCTCTGTGATCACTGGCCATTTCTTGGATTCACTTGCTGCCCTATTGCCCCACCTTTGTCTCTCTCTTCCATTCCCTTCTCTCCCGCTCCCCCACCCAACATGCTGACAGTTGTTGTTCCTCGGTGATCATTGCCTTTTTGATTCTACCTTGCTTGGAGTTGTAGTTCCTGACTTTATCTGATTCTGTCTCGCTTTGTCTCTCCCCCTCTCTCTGTTTTCCTCCTCTGCTTGTCCTCTGAGGATATAGGAAGTTTTGACACATATTGAAAATTCATCACTTAATATGTCCTGACCTCAGCGTGCAGGTATGTGTGCGCCCTGTAACCCCTTCCTGTGTGTATGCGTGTTGCTCACATGCCATGTGTACAGCACCAATGCCAACCTCCGCCCCCTTACACAGCTGGCAGCAGCGAGAGAGCTTGTGTCTGTGGAGTGGAAATATGGATTTCTTATTAGAGGGGGGTGTATTCTTTACTCTTGAGCACACAGAAGGCGGCGCCAGCTTCCGCCACATACACAGCGCAAATTAAATGGTTCTTTGAATGCCAACGCCTCTGTAGCCGGCAGTTGTGGTGCCAAATGTTCCTGAACACTATGAGTGCTGGCACAGAACAGACAGGCGATGAAAGCTACACAATATCCAGCCTTATGTCCTTCTCCACCCTCACAGGCGGGCATAAAGCAGTGCGGATGCCCTCCACAAAGGGGGGTCAGCTACTAAGCCTTTCGCACCCTTTAATTGGCATTACGCTGGCACAGAACAGGACAACAGATGACAAACGTGCTGCTGGATGCCAACTTTCCATGTTGTCCTGTGGGTATTACCTCTGCCAGAGGTTAAACCATAATTCCAGCTCAAGTACATTATATATTATAGATTAAATATACATTATAGATAAAATTGGAAGATTTTTTTATATTAATACACAGTATTTATATAGCGCCGACATATTACGCAGTGCTGTACAAAGTCCATAGTCATGTCACTAGCTGTCCCTCGAGGGTGCTCACAATTTATTGTCCCTACCATAGTCATATGTCATTCAAACAGTCAATTTTGGGGGAATCCAATTAACCTAAGTTCATGTTTTTAGAATGTGGGAGGAAACCTACGAAAACATGGAGAGAACCTGCAAACTCCATGCAGATAATGTCCTGGCTGAGAATCAATCCTGGGACCCAGCGCTGCAAAGGCCAGACTGCTAACCACTGAGCCACCGTGCTGTAGATATAACATTTGTTCTTTTTTCTTAATATCTGTGGTACCCCAGTGTGAAGGACCCATTTTCTGCTCATGTGACACCCATACAGGGTATGGGGGGAAAGGTTGTCACAAAGACAGGAAGCCACAGACAAATAGAAGTCAGAAGTTGTACACCTTTCTCTCCGCACTTTAAATATTTCTGTTTTTTTGTCCAGGGCCTCGTTAGAGGGACCCAACAGAGACACAAAATGCAAAGACATAACAAATACTCTACTACAAAAATAAAGTAAAATGTTTGATTGGGTTAGATTTCATTCAGGATTTCGGGCCGCACTCTCCTCACTTTCCTGTAACCACACATTGAAGCCAATATTCATCTATATACATTGGACACAACCTTGTGGCTTATATTTTGTGGTTGCAACCTTTTCCTCCTGCTGCTAGAACAATGCACAGGCTCATTTATAAAAGTGCCCCCATACAGGGCAGATAAATAAAATACACTATTTTAGGACTTCTCTCCTAGGCTAGAGCCAATCAGATTTTAAAGATTAATTTCAAAGCCCCCATCAAAAAAATATATTCAGTGCACTGTAACTATTGCGTACATAAATATCTGATCTGCCACATATATGGCATCAATATCACATTGCAGAAAAGCTTCACCTTTTATCATTTATCATTCTACTATTCATAAGCTTTAGTAACTTTGCTTAGGCTGAGATGTCATCAGTCTGTTGCAGGGAGAAGGAAGCATTTCCTCAGTCTCCTTTTCCCCAGTGATTTGAAACTTTGTAAGTTTGTATCTGGTCACAAGCTTAGAGGCTGCTGCTGTTGGTTGATCTGTGTCAGACATTTCTGAACCCTTACAGGAACTGCACAGGCACCACGATTTACATCTCTTAGCCTTGATGTGGCTTGAGTAAAGGTGGTTCTCTCCTTCTGCAGATTAAATCAGCTGAATGCCAGGGGGGAGTAATGTGATCTTTGTGAGTGATAATAAAAACATTGAAATGATACACTGACACATTAAGCAAAAATTATGGCACTTACCATATGAAAAGATCAGATGACAGGTTCACTTTATTTGTTGCCCTATATTGTTGCTGTTCTGATGATAATTTTAGATTCAGATATAGCGAAGTTCTCCTTTAATATCCCCAACTCATAATGAGAAGATATCATGCATCCATTGGCTTCAAATAGCTCTCCTTTCTCTGTTGATTGCAAGCTCCTGGGTCCAGCAGATCTGAGGTTAACGGCAGCAATTCACCATCCTCAGGCAGCAGCGCCCGAGGGTTCCTAGCTACCTTTGTGCCGGACCAGTCCCTTCATGTAGAGTAGATTGGGGTGTGGGGTGAAAAGTGCATTCCTCCCTATACCTGCAGGGTGAGCATTCCGAACTGCGTAGCCATCAATCAACCGTGACAGAGGAGGGGACCCAACACGCCGCACGCTACACATTCGCCTAATTATGGGCTGCGCCGTGCGCAGATTAGACCAGTTATGGTGTTGTGTAAAGCAGATTAGGGGGGGATTAATGGTTACAATCATAACCTGTTCACTGGGGGGGGGGGGGGGGGGGGGGGGGGGGGTGCGCAATCTGAGGATTTATAGAGAAAAGTAGCTGAATGTTCTAAACAAGTAGGAGCTGAATTCTAGGTGGAGTGCCACCACAACCCCACACTGCCATTGTTTAGCTTAAGGGTCCACCAACATCACATAGTGATTGGAGGATTGGAAGAGATCATTCCATCAAAACAACAATTTCTGCCCGACCTCCAGAGATATCCAAGCACTGGACTGTTTCCAGGAAGCCGTGGCCCTCACGGCCGCCAAGCCTAACTCCCCCTTTCCAAGAAACAGGAACATTCAGATGAGATATAATCTCATAATAAAGAGATCGTTGTCCCTTACCAACCTGGAGAGGAATCATCAACATTGCCCACAGAGACCTATGGGTAATAAGATGTCACCCCTATCCGTTTACATTGTAAACCTTCCCTAGGAGCATTGCTCCCTCCACCACATTACTTTAATCTAAAGGTTTCTCTGTCCAGTGAATTTATGAACAACTTCCAAGGTTGGATTTTGTATAAGATAAGTGACTTGTGTCATGATGTATTTCTCCTAAAGGAAGCAGCTCTGAGCCATAAAATGCGTAGAGCAATCAAGTTTACACTTTGTTACAACAATCCATGTACACACTTGTATCATCTCTCGTCTGGACTACTGTAACATCCTCCTCTCTGGTATTCCACTAACTCCTCTACAATCTATTATGAATGCTGCAGCCATACATCCTACCCACCAACCTACCTGATACACAGCCTTCCCTCCTTTTCTGCTGCCTCTCTTTGTAGTTCTCTTCATTGACTTCCATTTCACCTGAGAATCAAATTCTCCTGTGCTGTGAATAAAATCCCTCCTCAGATCTTCTCCCACCTACCTACCTGATACACAAATCCCTCCACAGCTCTTGTCCCACTTACCTTTCTGCCCTGATAGAAAAATACCCCCCTAGTTCTCTCTCTCTGCTCCTGCAATGACCTAATAATGACTTTCTCATTCATATCCTCGTCACACACACGTTTCCAAGACTTTCCTAGAGCTGCCCCGATTCTCTGGAATGGTCTTCCTCCTCCTATTTAGCCTGCTTCTACTTTCTGCACATTTAAAAGAGCCCTTAAAACCCAAAACTTGAACCTCACCTACCCGTCTTCTTCTATATCTTAAACCCCCACTATTCATCCATCACTCTATATCTCCCCTCCTATTATGTGATACTTCCTCCACCTCTTAGATTGTAAGCTCTTCTGGCCAGGGTCCTCTCCTCCTCCTGTGTCACTGTCTGTATCCACCTGCCAATTGCAACCCCTATTTGTACTCCGTAATGTAATGTACAGCACTGTATAAAATGTTGGTGCTATATAAATACTGTTTTTTATTATTATTATTATTATTAACCTCCCGACCGTTAAGCCCGGCCGGCTTCTTACCTGGTCCCGCTGATCGTCCCGCGTCGTTCTCCGTCCAGCCCTGGGTGCCTTCTGAAACGAGAAGCCGTCCGGCAGAGAAAAAAAAGCCGCTCGGCTTCTCCCTGCGTGCGTGATGACGTCGGCGCGTGTGCGGGAAATTCAAATTCAAACTCATTCATTCATTTTGTATTGGATTCAATACAAACTCCTGTATCCAATCCAATACAAAATAATTGAGATTTTGTGTGACAACACATTTTAGCTAATATGCACTAAATAAAAATCCAGAATTTTGTACAGTGGACTAGTAATTTAAAGTCCTGCACCAATCTGGTGGGTTTTCAGTTTGCTTTTTTATCTCATCATCTAGCCTGTGTATAGTTTTCTCATGACACTGTTCATCGATTGTCCTGGCAGATCAATGAATCGCAGACCCAGGGATGCCTACTGTACCTTCCTTTGTAGGGGAGCACAGTGGGGTGCCACTCGTTCATCATCCCCCTTCACTCTCCATAGAACAGCACAGGGCTGTGTGCACAGATCTCCTTCATTCTAATGTCATTAGAAAAAAATCAGTAAAAATCATTTCCAGCAACAGTAATCTATCTTCTGAAATCCACAGATTTAAACCCCTGTGAATCGAGATTTTTTTACAGACGAGGATCTTTTTGCTGATTGCTGCTGCTTTCTCGCCTCGTCATTCCGACCGTTCTGTGACCTGGAAAATTGAGCTCAGTTCTATTCTCTGATCCAAAGCAAAAATCCATGAAACAAATAAAAGTGTCACCCATAGCAGCCAGATCCCCTCCTGCCTGCACAGAGCAGTTTGAAGAGTTGCTATGGGCAACATCACTGCTCTTTTCTTGTGCTAGAGGTAAATATCTGTGAATGGGGGCTCACTCATTGAGGGTCATTCAGATAAATGGGGCACTTTTATAGTCAGATCTACACCAAAGAGAAGATTAAGGTTGTCCAATTGTTTCCCTTTTGCTGCACCTAAGACATGATGATTCGGATTGTGTGTGTACTGGGGGTGGGATTGTCCGAGCCTCAGCGAAAGATGCAAAGATGTGAATAAATAATGCAGAGAAATGTGAAAGAATCAACCCAAGCAATCGGCACCTCACCAGATCAAAATTCCCCTGATTTAACCCTAAAAAGGGTGAATATCTTGGACATCAGATAGGTGTCCAAGGGCCGCATTAAGGCCAAGGTGGGGGCAAAAAAAGTTAACTAAACATTATGTAAAAATATTCTTAAAACATGCAGTTAGGTTAATTGTCTTCTCCCCAGAATTGACCTTGGACTACATTAATGACATATGACTATAATAGGGACATTAGATTGTGAGCCCCTTTGAGGGACAGTTAGTGTCACGACTATGGGCTTTGTACAGCGCTGCATAATATGATGACGCTATATAAATACCGTGTAAAAACATAATAATAATACTTCAATTTCTTGGGGGAAACTTTGCCTTCATAGCCCTTCAGGGCCTGAGGTAACCTCACAAGTCCTGGGTTGGACAGCACTTATGGCCGAGGGGCTAAAAAAGGTCAACTCTTCTACTTGCCAGGTTCTGTGATAGTAGTGGCCCTTGAGGGCCCAGGATGGACAACCCTTTTACCCTTTCCTGTCCTCAAAAAATTCTGAAAGCATTAGGGACCACAATTCTGCCCTTCCTGTCCTTACAGAGTCCTCATGGCCTTCGAGACATTGGATGGCTTCTCTCCAGATCCAGAATAGTTGGTGTTTTGGACTCTGCTAATTATCAGCGGATTTCCTGCACCCCCCACTCCCTGGCACAGATTCCAAGGTTCACTTCAGTTGACAGCCACCAATGCCCCGGTCCAATGACCCCCTCCTCCCCATCTCAGGGTAACAGCCCTCCACTCTAAAGGCCCAGCAGGGTTCCTCATTAATCACTTAAACTGAGCCCTGGCTGGGGGATTCCTGCGCCCCCCTCCGCAGCTCCATGGCACCACAACTCCCCCCCCCCAAGGGAACAGCAGCTCTGCCCTGTCCAATCCAGAGCCAGGACAAGAACAGGCCATGCTGCCAGTGCCAGGAATGACAAAGGGGGCACCCTGGCCCCTCCCACACCTGCAGAGCATTGCACTGAGTTCTGCAGAACATCCCAACACACACTGCAGAGAGCAACAATGAGAAGTCTCTAAAGACTGCAAAATGCTAAGAAGAGCACCTGTCACTCAACACACCAACCTCTAAGGTCACCCAGGTAAACAACTTCACAGAGAAAAACATAAGAGAGCTGAGCCTCGTGACATACCTTTCATACCTATTTCATACCAGAAATTCCCAGAGTGTCCCGGGAACGCAGAACATATTTCCATGTCACCACCGTGCCGTCCAGTGCCATCAGAACAGAATTATGATTTGTGTGCACTGAAACAACTTAGACAATGCTCCTGATTTACTAACATACCTGAACAGCGGTATAAAGAAATCCTGGGATCTCATGATCAGGCACAGCCAATGCAAACTCAGATCCCTGCTTAACATCTCGTACTCTCAGGTCTAATGCATGCAGTGCCTCCCTAGTCTTTTTGCACATTCATCACCCAAATAATGCCGATTTTATGTCTTGTGTTCCGTCAGATCCAAAAGAATTGGAAAAATTTCCATTTTTGTTTTAGGGGTCAGCAGTTTTAGGGGTTGATGAATGTTCAAACATGGCAGTACAAATCCCATAGCATGTTGCTTAGTAAATTCACTGTCGGCAGACATTACGGGTGAATAGTTATTATTGGGGCACAGGGTGAATTTCTAGTGAATACTTAGAGACATTGGGCAGATTTCTAGTCAATACCAGGGGACACTGGGCGGATTTCTAGTGAATACGGGGGGACACTGGGGGGATTTAGAGTGAATATAGGGGACACTGGGTGGATTTATAGTGAATACTGGGGGGACACTGAGTGGATTGATAGTGAATACGGGGGGACACTGGGCAGATTCATAGTGAATATAGGGGGGACAGTGGGTGGATTTATAGTGAATACAGGGGGGACACTGGGTGAATTTATAGTGAATACTGAGGGAAAATGGGCGCATTTCTAGTGAATACCGGGGGGCACTTGGCAAATTTATAGTGAATACTGAGGGCCATTGGGCGGATTTATAGTAAATACAAGAACAATTATGAAACTGGTGCTCAGAATCCTAAATTTACCATAATATGAAATGACTGGAAATCTTCTACCTGATCTGCCACCTTGGAGATTTCCTGTCACTTCCTGTTGTGTCTATAGAACAAGGTAAATGTAAACTGGTAAATGTGCCAGTGCCAGTCTCCATATACCTAAAATAAATTCCATGGCAGATCCCCGACCCCCAGAATCTTCCACACATTAACAAACGGTGATTGTTACTACCTGGAGTTTTGTTATGATGTCATGTGAAGGGAATCTGACACCTTGTCATGTTCCTAGAAACGTGTGAAAGAAATCAGCTATGTGTCAATAATCTTATCGGCGTGTTCTGTTTCCAATATTTCTATGTACATTGTGATTTTATAGATACCGAGGAGTGGCCAGATCTGCACGCAGGACCCTGCTGGCCATTTGTATCTCACTGACAGGGCCTGTCCAAATAAATATACTACACTGATTGCAGTTTCCAATGGCGTGAAACCACCACAGTGCTTCTGATAGCCAAGTCAGGTTTTTATACCAGGGGTTAAATTGGGAGATTTGTTTTTTACAGGAAAAAAGGGGAACTTTTGTGTTTAAATGGTGCTGTGATTGGACAGTTCTGCAGCAGGAACTAATTTACAATGTATTAAAAATGTAAACCTGTTCATTTGGCATTGATTTCTGCTGAATTGGTAAAGCTGTCTGCAACCTGCTGGGGACATGAACCTTCTCTGTCCTCCTCACCATCTTATGGTTTGGGGAAATCCTGGGGACCTCTGTGTATGATGAAGATTCTCTTTCACATTATTTTCATTGCCCCTCCAGGACAGGAAGTAACAGGGAATCTCTCTAGTGAGACCCAGCCAAGAATAATCTGATCAATCTAAAAAACTAGGAAAACATTTTGCCGAAGTCTTTGATGACAGCTCCACTTCTACAGACAGAAAGCAGAGGCCCCTGGAGCACAATCATCCAATGTTGGTGCAGAGAATTGTGATAATTGTCCCCGGATATTGCAGGTCAGGGGGCCACACGCTGACTCATGGCTGACTACGCATTTCTAATAAGAGAAGCACTGTTATATGTACAATGTGTCACTGATGATATCTCCATAATTACATGCCACTTATATCACCAATCACAAGTTTTATTAATAATTCATTCATCAGCAGCAGAACTTTCCGGAAAGGTGGATACAGCGCCGTGTACATAAATGCCGACGGCATCTATGCCGACCTCACCGCAGCCAAAACTACAGAAATCCCAATGGAGGTCCAACAAATGGAAACTTTAGTTTATGGTTTACTATTATTAGTATGTAATGACTGTACTTTGTGTGATATGTGTACAATATCTACAGATAAACATCTAAAGAGGACCTGTCAGTATCTTTACAAGCCTTCATTATTAAATCACTGACAATATATAACATCATCATAGGTCAGACAAGCTCCAACCTTCATCCAAAAAAAGTTATCCTTGAGCTTCAGTCAGTGACTTTGCCTAGGCGGAAATATTATTATCAGTCTGCTGCAGGCAGGAGGAAGCATTTCTTCAGTCTTTTCTCCATGTACCAGCGGGCACTGAACCCAGGTGTATGTTGTACGTCATCCTCAGCACCCAGCACACACACATGATGGACCATATGATGGTTTCTAAATTACCAGCACCGTGTGAGTATACAGGAATTATGCATCCAGACATTGGATGGTGGTTTGATGCACGGCCACAATCCGATCCCCATCAGGTCCCTGAATACGATTGGCCACATCAGGCAACCATTCATCCTAAGGCTAGGTACACACGTGCAATAGTCCGATAATTGGCTCAGGTCTGATATCGGACGAGAATTTTGCGTGTATGCAGTGCCCGTCGTCCATCGTCTGAGCGACTGTCCTGGAAGAAGGTGTGCCACAAACCGCTTGTACCCGCTTGAAAAAAAAAAGTGGTCAGATAAAATTTCACAGTTCAAAGGCTTCTTCTGCTGACAATCCTGATCTGTCACAATCTGCTGATTGGTACAGATATGGGACACGTATCTGTCTATGAGCATCTTTTTGGAGGTTTGGGGATGTTATATTTTGCAATGTATCATACATTCAGAGTGGGGAAGAATTTCTCCGACCCCTTTTTAGGTTTTTACAGAGTGTACAGACGCGCCAATGATTCAGGCAGTGACTTCACAAACAATGGCAGGATCACGGTTTGGCCAATATTTAATCAGCTTTTCCCACACAGGAAATGTCATTCTCCAGCGCAGCACCAGATACCTAGAGCCCCAAATCAATACCTGGGCACGGCTGAACATCGCCAGGGAGGTCTGCGGTGACAAACGTGTATAAAATGAGCGGGATGAGAAATTCTAATGGCGTTCAGTCAGCGGCCACCCAGCGACAATTGTCACTCTAATTGGTGGTGACTTTGGCGGCTGTTGCATACGGTGGACCCGGGACAGATACAAGCCAAAGACAACGCCAGATAGAGTTGTGCCATAGAAGTTCGCTGACCCGCGACGGGGCTCCCATTCACACACTGCGACCTCTTCTCTGTCACATATACACACAGGCAGAGAGGGGGACGTATGGGGGGTGGGGCTAAATAAAGGGCAATAGAAACATTGGGGGCGCACCAAAAACATTTCATGTGAATAGGAGACAAAGATAATAATGCAAAGAACTCATCGCCCTGGGAGTGGGCACAGAGCGTTGTGCTGAGCTCAGCGGGGGCCGTGTCTCTCCATTCTATGCCTCCGTCAAGGGCCCATTCAGCACCCTCAATGCAGGCAAATTCCGGGAGAGAAGGCCAGAGAGTTCCCGCAGGGTCCTGGCCCTGCCTCCATCGGACTGGAATCTTTTGTGATCGAACCAGCTGAAGCTACAAACACACATCAGATAATCATCACCTGAGATCGTCATCTGACGTGTGTACAGTAATCCTCCAACATCGTTCATTAATCTGTCCAGGCGGATTGATGAGCAGATAATTGGAAATTTACACCTTTTTGTTGCCTCCCCTCCCATTGGTTGGCCTGAACTAGACAAACAAATTTTTCACCCGGGATACAACATAGATTGTGGACGGGTGGTTGCTACCAGGTTGTCACACAATGACATTCACATCATTCTCACCCTTATGACAAGGTAAGGAAAAGTCAGTGAATGCTCGTCGTCAGTGTTGCTTTAAAAGAAATTTGGAGTTCTCCTTCAGCCCCGTCCAGCACAAATGGTGCATTCAAGGCCTTTGCACACAGGCGGGGTGATTGGACAAGGCTTCCTTTATTTGTACGGATTGTATCACCCATTGTCAGAGCTCTTTGTCCGGGCAGTGAAAACATTCATTTATGTACTGCGCCATGTTTATGCTGCTCTATAGGGTGCAAGCTGTGACATCAGCACCGACCTCTGACCCTTGGCCCCCCAAAACATCATCCCAGGCAGAGATCAGAGAGGATGGTGGAGAGATCAGCATGCATCCGGTGAGTGCTGGAGGTCACATGATCACCGGTCCAGTCCACACACTCACCTGCCATGTATACAGGCCGAGCCCTTGGCATGACCCCCAATGGCCCCCCCCTCCGCCATGTCTCAGTTGGCAGTGCCATCACAATGCTTCCCTTTGTCCTGTCTGGTGGCGCTGTTCCAAGCGACAAGGAGGAACCCGTCCCTTCTCTGTGGACAGAGCAGCTCATTGTCACAATGAGGGGTCACAGAGGGCAGAAAGCAATGGGCACCATCACCACTAGACACTCCAAACTTTGAGGAAGTTCAGGGGGACTACCACTTCAAGCAGAGCAGAGTCACTGACACTGGATGTCAGCAGGAGTCGGTCCCTCTGTGGATAGATTTATCAGTGACAGAACTTCAGGATCCCCCCTTAATTTTTAGAGGTTTGTGTAATCAATTTCATGTTAATATCGTTATCACAGAGAGAAAATGATTAAAAAATCAATGTTGTGTGCACAGCCAGTGATGATATTCCCAGGAAGAAGAAGACTGACTTTATTACATATGCAAATTCTGCTTCCTCCTGAACAGTGCTGGATGGAGAATG
This sequence comes from Pyxicephalus adspersus, assembly GCF_032062135.1. Taxonomy (NCBI): domain Eukaryota; kingdom Metazoa; phylum Chordata; class Amphibia; order Anura; family Pyxicephalidae; genus Pyxicephalus; species Pyxicephalus adspersus. Next base: position 44,825,589 of record NC_092865.1, on the reverse strand, counting down.
GACCTAACTGTTCCCCTATCAGAACCTATTTTTTCAGATCATAGCAGACACTGCAGGTCAGAGACTGTATACTTAGTAAAGAAGGTGACACAACATCAGTCTGTATTCCTGCATTGTCTGTATTATTGCAGGAATATTAAAGTGGACCTGTCATTGTCATTACAAGGCTTTATTTTAAACACCTGACATACGATATACTTTGTTATATGAAATGTGGCTGTAAGTTGTCTGTGTGTCTCAATATACCGTGACAGCTTTGAATTTCAGAAAAGCTCCACCTTTTATCTTTAAAGAGGAGTCTCTGTCACTTCTTGCCAATAATAATTTATCACCCAAAGATGAACTCCGATGAACTTCCGTATAGAGTTATTGCCTCTGATCCACAAGTCGTGAGTAATTCTCTATTTACTGATATGACACCGGAGATGATTGTTCACATCACTTATTAGGAAATCCCAGAAATTTCTCCAAATATTTACTTTCTCCTGAGAATGAGAACCCAAATAATAGAGAACCATCCTTGAGCAAACACCCCAAGGCAAACTGTGTCACCCACAATGGATATCAATTACACAGAATAAAGCTGGAAGATTCCTTCCTCTCCTCTCCTTAATTACTCTGCCTCTGCTGGAGGACTCTGCTCCTTCCACTATAACTCTCCTCTCCTGAAATACTCTGCTCTGCTGGAGGACTCTGCTTCTAGGTTTTGCACAGCTCTCTGTATATCCGGCTCTTAAGAAATCACAGATTAATATCCCCCAACTGCACTGAAGTCAGACTCCCTATCTCTTTCATGTGTACATGTCGCCACCTGCTGCACATTTACAGGTTTGCAGCGAAAAAAATTAATTAAAACATGGTGTATTTTAGAGGGCTGATACTGTGTATATTTGTTATTTGTCTTTGTGATCATGGAGGTCTGATGCAAATGTTGTTTGCAGTTTTTTTTTACATCTCCACACACACAAGATTAGATTCCCTCCCAGAGCCATTCAGCCTGGTCAGAAGATTAATGTTAATGTTCTTCAGTTCTTCTTCTGTTATGTATTTAGGATTTTAGGCCATCCCAGGAAGATACAATTTATAGTTTTTGGTTCTCTTGGTGTTGCAGCTAAAACCAAAAAAAATTTTTTTCAACCAAGCCTGAGTAACACTACTTTTATATGGCGAGTGATTGTCACTGGAGATGAATTATCATTATGGTTCCAGAAGAGAATCTAGCGTGTGCACAGTAGCTCCCCCCTTCCTGCCAGGTATCATTTTTTTAGTGTACATTAGATACATTTTGGACATTTTTGGAAAGTCACAGTTACCATTATGTGGTAATGGGAGTGGAGTGGCAATGGGAATGGAGTAGCAATGGGCAGAGACTGCAGGGAAGCTGACTGAAGGAGTGTTGTCACCCTCATTATACTATACCAGGACAGGGTTAGTTCATCCCAGGTATGATCTTCATCTGTGTATTCAGCTAATTGGCTGCCATCACCCACATTCATTTTTTTTTTGTGTGGATGGTAATTTTTATTTGTTAACAAAAACAGGTGAACTGAGTCAGTTAAGCCAATCAGTACACAAAGCCAGGAAGACAAATGCCTGTCACCAAATACATTTGAGCAGCTGTACCAGCATCTGTATGTCTTTGCTGCATGCTAACAGTCAGTCAGTGGTTATATATTGGTGAGTGCTTTCTAAGTCATTGGTTACATATGGACAGTCCCTATCCTTCATTGGTTACATGTGATGGGTCTCTGTCCTTCATTGGTTACATATGAGCATCCCTTACCTGTCACTGGTTATGTTTGGGCAGCCTCTGACCATCATTGGTTACATGTGCACTGTCTCTGGCGGTCATTGGTTCATGAGTCACTCACCATCATTGGTTACATACAGTTAGGTCCATAAATATTTGGACCGAGACAACTTTTTTCTAATTTTGGTATTTACTTTCATGCAGTCTTCTCTTTATGGTAGACTTGGATATCGATACGCCTACTTCCTGGAGAGTGTTGTTCACTTGGTTGGCTGTTGTGAAGGAGTTTCTCTTTATCATGGAAATGATTCTGCTATCATCCACCACTGTTGTCTTCCGTGGACGTCCAGGTATTTTGGCGTTGCTGAGTTCACCAGTGTGTTTTTGCAGCTTAAGGATGGCTTGTTGTTTCACCTGCATGGAGAGCTCCTTTGACTGCAAGTTGTCTGTTCACAGCAAAATCTTTCACATACAAGTCTCTTGTGTCTTTGAGCATTATTGGTTACATGGGATGAGTCTGTAACAATCATTGGTTACATATGGGCATCCTTTGACTCTCATTGGTGAGCAGAAAATAACAATCACTGGTTACATGTGCAATACCTCTGAATGTTATTGGTTACATATGAGCAGCCTCCCATGATGTCAGATATATTAATCTGTGAGTGTTGTAGATCCATTCAGTCCAGAAAAATAGAAAACTACAGCTCTGCCTTTCTCACGTTTACCATACGTGGAGTTTTCTAAGACATGCATACATACACATGTCCTCTGATATTTGTACACATTTGCAGCACTCACTTCCTGTTGCCCTGGTTTGTGTTGCAGCCCTTCCGGTACAAATGAACCCCCCCATCCGTACAAAGCTGCAATCATGTGACCTCAACATAATCAGTACCCCTGGTTTGGGTGGATCCCCGGCTGTGGTGCAGTTGGTGTATGTACGGGTGAATGACGGTTTCACATGAATCGGACAGTTGATGATTCAGTAATTTCCATCACACTGCTAACCACATCCCCTGAAAGCGGAGAGTGTTTTGTATATTAGACTTACAGAGGGACAGATATACAAATACAGTGCAGGTGCACTGTGCAGCTTTACATCACCTCGTCCTGTGCAGCATCCCCAGATTGATTTTACTAAAACAATTCCCCTTTGCATGATGTCCCCACCAACATTCTGGACCGACTGCAACACAGCAACAGGCAATCAAAGCAAAGAGCTGGAAGTTCATCTCTAGGCAAAACTTACAGTTACATAAACACATCAGATGATTTAAAAAAATGTTGTCACCTGAAAAAAACATCTGACGATACTGTTCATCAATTCATCATGCCAGACTAATGAATGACCAATCAGGAACACATGTTCTGCACTCCTAATCCTTATAGTTGGGCCTTCTTAATGCAATGCAGAGGGGTCATGGCTGGGGGGAGGGGCTAGCAGAGTTCTCTGCATAGCTTCCTGAATACAGAAAGCTCTGGTAATGCTCCCCTTTGTTGCTCAGCATTAGATAATGAAAAGGGGCATTGGACAGTCAGGCTGGGTAGGGAAGGGCTAGATGATGCTGAATGTTCTCCAGCCAGAAAATGAGGCAGGGTCTATATGACTTGCTGCAGTTTCTAATGTACATTGTGAGAAGCTCAGGGTGCAAGGAAAGCAATTTCAGTCTATAAGAAAAGCCAGAACAACTGTGCAAGCCTGTGGGGGAGACTGGTGGGCAGGCATCACAGGAGGCACGTGTGCTCCTTCTGATGCTCAGGCATGTGCAGAAGGAGCCTTTTGTGGGGGAAAAAATTTGCTGATCTCACGCATGTGCAGTAAGATCGGCAAGTTTTTTTTCCCCCCAACCTACGTCACCCGATCTTGCGCCTGGGTTGGGTGACCTAGGAAGAAGCACCCAGAAAATAAAACAAAGATGGGGGCACCCGGCTCACGGACGGATGCCAGTACATCGCGGGACCCAATGGAAGAGACCTCCGGATGGATCAGACTGCCCTGCGGGATTGAAGGTAAGTGGATTTGTTTTGTTTCAAGCACTTTTGGTTTTAGTTTCTCTTTAATGAAACAGGGCAGGCTGAAAGATTCTTCACTTGTCCTGTTCAGGTGACAACTGTAACAATTGGAATTTGCAGGACAAACAGGGTGAATACCCCCAATGGGGACACCAACATATAAAAACTTGATACTAGATCCAACTGCTTTCTGTGATCTCTTCCCTGGGGCAGAACATTTATATCATATTTGACCTTTAAATTTGTGGGTCAGCAGTTCCGAGCACTTTCCCTATATCACAAATCCCCGAACAGGGTCAGCGCAGCATAAAGCAGAGACACAATGACACAATAAGGGACACAATAAATTAACATTTCTACATTTTATTATTTAAAACTTTGTGAACAATTTCAGAAAAAGAGAAAAATAAAAACTAAAACTTAAGTAAAGGGTGGAAGGGGTTTCAGCAGGGGGAAGAGCAACATGCACAAGAAATTCCCCAAAATCAGGGCTTGGAATAAATTCATTGGCTGAATCCCTTCAACCGGATCCATGTCACCGTTAACCGTCAGAATAAATTCCAACTGTCACCTGAGGGGGCTCTGATGTGCGCACACCAGACGTACATCAGGCAGTCTGCTGCATAGCAAGTGTACATAGGAAGGAATTGTATGGACAGCATTTAGCCTGTCCAGTCACTGGGAACACCGGGTTACGCCAATAATTCCCAGATATGATGGTTACAGGCTCCTGAGTGTTTGCATGGCTGCCTCCACTTTGCTCTACCATATTCCTGGCATGGGTGGAAACCCCCTTGAGATACCCAGTGTTGACTACGCCCCCTCCTGTTAAGTGGTCACTTTTACATACATCTACCTTATGGATTTGGTCCATTTCTCTATTTCCAACTCGCACTACAAACAAAGAAAAGCGTCTCTGGCACGGTCACCCTTGCTTCCTGCTGGATGATGCCCACATTGCTCCTTCCGGGCACCAAGAAGACTTATTTCATGATAGCCAGCCTTCCCAAGCAGGGGAATCATCCTGGAGGAGACAGGAAGAAGGGATTCTGGAATAAGGACAATGCCAAGGCTAGAGCTGGAAAACTAAGGAAACCTGTCACAAAACCTTATCCATCCCCAGCCTATGGGACTCATGCAGGTGTGTCGTCCCCAATCCAGAACCAGATGTGTGTCATCCCCAATCCAGAACCAGCATGTGACCCACAAGGTTGAGAATGGCTTCATTACTGAGAAAGGTTCATTGCTCCATGACAATTTCCCTTTAAGGCTGCAGGATAAAACTGGGGGAAATGTAGATAAATAAAAAAGAAAATAGCAGAAATCAAAGGGTCCAAGATTTGGAAGAGAATTTGCAGGGTCTGGAGAGGAGAATAAATTACATGGAATCTGAAAATAAAGGCGGGAAGGTTTGCAAAATAGGAGGTGGTGGTTGTAATGGATCAATGAGGAATGAGTGGAACGTTGGGCCTCCAGGTTCTGGGGATGGTGGGTTAAAAGTTCTGGGGAGGGGAGGCATGTTGGGTCGCAGGTTCTGGGGACAATAGGAATGTTGGCTTGCACGTTCTGGGGATAGGGGAGGGGGGTTGGGTTGCAGGTTATGGAGATGAAAGGAATTGCAGGGTTGCAGATTCTGGGGAACTTAAGGCTATAGAGAAGGAAGTTGGGACTGGGTGGGATTGGACTCCTGGTGGGTCTGTTGGGGGTTTTCGGACAGGTTGATAAAAGTGAGAGATTCTTAATATTATCAGGTAATGTGATGCGCTAAAGTTACAATATTTATTAAGATAAACATAAAATATAAAAAAAAAAAAACAAAAAACACACAGAGAACCGCTGAAGGCACAAAAGCTACTGTTATCTATCACCTGTGGAGTGCTCTGCCCCAAGCCGCAGAGCAGAACCTTTGCCTGGACCTACACTTCATTCTCTTATATAAATCATTACACCTGTAACAGGAATGTGAGATGGTCTTGAGGGGGTTAAACCTTCATCAATGAAGTGCAACAAATAAATCTCCAGGGAAGGCAGACATTGTGCTATAGGCCCCACCTGGCAGGAAAGAGGTTAATGTATACAGGGAATGTCTCATATGCTAGAAATTCATTGCTGTAAGCTGGAAATCTGCAGGCCCAGGCAGGAGGTACAGCCCAGCAAATAATGGGTTAAACCTGCCCCTGAACTTCCTGGGCTTGTAGCTTCCGGTCTGCCTTGTGCTTTTTTTTTGTTCCTTGTAATCAAGGAGTTAATAATTTCCTTTAACCCTTTGATGCCCAGATGAAGCTTCTAGATCAACAGCGATAAAAAGACGAATTTGAAAAAGTCTGACTTGACCACGAAGAATAGGCTTGCGTATCAGACACCCTGACCTCTGGCGTCCTCCATCCGCTGCCCTGCCTCCAACTACACAAGAATGCCATCTCAAAACGTAAGAGACGTATGGTTCCCTCAAGAGGCAGGGGGGCAGAATTTAAGGGTGTCAGCAAGGGAAGAGGGTAATATACCAGCGCAGCCCAGAGATACGCAGAGGACCGCTCATCATGGCAGTCTTCATCCAGCAAAGGAAAGGTTAATTACAAAATGAGACACTTGGGATAAAAACCGGAAAATCCACAGAGGGGCAAAAAAGGGTCTCTGCTTCCCGATCTGGTCAATATGGCCGACAGCCCTGCGAAGAGAAAAAAAAAAAACTGTCAGCTTTGTGGGAAAATAACTCTATGGTGACCCTATATGTAGGTGCCGTTCCCATCTTTGCACCGAGATCTCAGAGCAGAGTGATGGCTCCTAGTGGGTGGGTCCCCAACAGCCTAAGATCACAGAAGTGAGTTCGGTGTCATTGATTCTGGGAGTGGAGTATCTGTGGCCACAGGATGATGCAGAGTGCAGGGTTGGCGTATATTTGCAGAGCTCCTGCATGGTTTTACAGCCCCAGATACCCCCCCTCTGCTTCCAGAATCAATGACACCCAACCCACTTCTGTGAGCTCAGACTGTCAAGGACCCATCTAGTAGGGGCCATCACTCTGCTCTGAGATCACAGAACAATATATTATGTTGAGCACTCCCCCCAATCCCAACCCTTAGATCTCCCAATCTTTAGGTCTACAAAAGTGAACTAATAATCCCAGAATGAACATTCTGCACCAACACCAATCTGAAGCCCCCAGATATTGTACGGGCTCCCAGCAGACTTATACAGAGGCGGCTACTCACCTCCGGTTAGAACAGGCCACAGTCCTTCAGGTTATTTTTGATGATGACGTCTGTGACTGCGTCAAACACAAACTGGACGTTCTTTGTGTCAGTAGCGCAGGTGAAATGTGTGTAGATCTCCTTGGTGTCCCTCCTCTTGTTCAGATCCTCAAATTTGCTCTGAATGTAACTGGCGGCTTCATCGTACTGGTTGGCGCCTGTTGGGAGAAGATCAAGATAATATTTCCATAAATCTTAGCTGCATTAGTTTATTTTCCAGGCTTTTGTTTTAACCTGGTGATCCTGCCAGTAAGACACCTCCACTAGCACCGGCTGAATTACAGATGTAATGGTTTATTGAATTAAATAGTTGCAGAGAGGAAGAGATTTTACTGCACACAGCTGACTTCCTCTCATGAAGGACAATGCAGAGAGCCTCCAGGGTGCCAATCACAGAGAGACATACAATGACCGGATTGTGCGATGATCTGTTTATGTGCCAATGTTGTCAATGTTGGTATCGGGAAGGCAGCATTGGCACACAATGAATGGCCTGGATTGTCTTGTCTGATATTTTATTCATCTCTGCTGATAAAGCAGAACTCCTCATTACTACTTCCAACCATCACAACCCAGAAAACCCGGCCAGACGCAGCCTGCAATGACCGGAACACAAAATGCACAACAAACACAAGAAAAATGAGGAAAACTGGTCCATGATGGGGGAGCAGCAGCTTTGCATGGATGGAAAATTCCACAGGAAGCTCTGAACCCAGCACGGACCAAAGCCAACACTGGCACAGACACAGTGAGCCATGGGGGGCCCTTATGTGGGCATGGAGGATTCCACAGACAACCAGGATGGCAGCTGCCATAACGGGCTCAACCTTCTGTATGCAAGAAAAGTCTACAGGGGCACAACATGGATTCTACTGAGATGAAGGACGGCATGGAGAGGCAAAGAATACCCTTCTGGACCCCACCACCTTGATCAATCATAGCACCAATGGATGAACACCGCATGGTACACTATCCAGAATTATGTGCCCCCATCCCACATCAATGGGGTTTGGGTGTCCCCAGTGAGGGGTCCTGGTAATCTTCCATCATACAAAGACATTGTAGACAATTGGGCTCTTCCAGCTTCGTGGTCACAATGACCACCCCCCATGGTTGTGGTGAGCAAATCCCCACCATCATTACCTGATCTAATAAATGGGGGCAAATCCCCACAGAATTTCTAAAATCTTATGTAAAGCCTCCCCAGAAAAGTGGAGAATCTTGTAGGGGGGCAACTCTATAATAATGGCCATGGGGGTGGGGGAGGACTCCTAATAATGGCCATGGTTATGGGAAAATGAGTGGTCCTTTAAGCCTATCAAAGTCTGTTGCTCAGGAAATGTAACATAATGCTGCCCCCTGGGGGCGGGGTATGACTGTGTGACGAATAGATTGGTGAAGGGGAAGTCTGCGGAGATCTTACCGGTGTACTCGGGGAAGCAGATGGTGAGGGGGCTCTGTGTGATCTTCTCCTCGAACAGATCCTTCTTGTTGAGAAAGAGAATGATGGAGGTCTCGGTGAACCATTTGTTGTTGCAGATGCTGTCAAACAGTTTCATACTTTCGTGCATCCGATTCTGTACAAAGAGAACGGAGCTCAGATATAAATACGGCAACACATGAAGGTCAGGAGAGGAGACACCTTATACTGCTAGGGGCTGATTATTGAATGGATTTAGTAAATTACTAAAAATAATCTTCATATGATCTGGGAATCCCTTGTTGGGTTTAGATTCTAATGATAAATGTATACGGGGGGCAGCCATACATGCAAACTCTGCACAATGCTTTGTAGTGCCACCCAGTGCTTGTACCAATCCTCAAATAACCAGACAGGATCTGTCTAGTTGACTTCCATACAGACTTTAATGGTGTGAAATACACAGTGATCCCGATACCCAAAGACCATAAAATCTATGCCTGAGCTTTAGGTCACATGATTGTGTCACATGATGGACCTCAATAAGTAAAGGGACCTGATGGGGGTTATTATATGTTTTATATATTTGATGCTAGAAGGAGACCCATCCCACCCCATCTGCTCACCATCTCCTCATCTTCTGCCAGGACGAGGTCATAAGCACTCAGAGCCACACAAAATATGATGGCCGTCACCCCCTCGAAGCAGTGAATCCATTTCTTACGCTCAGACCGCTGCCCACCGACGTCAAACATCCTGCAATAGAGGAAAGCAGAGTTACTCCATGTTAGAATCTATGTGAGAAGATAAAAACAGGACCTGTCATTGTTCCCTCCGGATACGAGGAGGTTAAATCAGAATGTTTAGAGATTGGAATGGATTCCCTCGATTTTATAACTTTGTATATAAAATATCTCTGGCTCTTTTTATACCTCCTTGTTTCTAAATTGGCTGATGGCTCTGTAGAATGAATGCGTTCTATGAAATGCTGCTCTCAGGGTAGCAGAGGGAGGTTTACTATGTATTCCTATCAGAACAATTAGATATATCGTCTCACAAGGGCTAAAAAAAGCAAAACAATCAGCCACACCGCTCCACCCAGAAACTTCTGTAGATAAACAGGACGCAGGGTGACAATGAGCCCGGAGGAAGCTGCGGATGGTACAATTCTCGATGTGACCACCAGGTGGCACCACATAAACACCACAAAGGAGAACAATGCGCAGTCGTCTCCATTTTGTCATTGCAAGATTCCTTTTATTTTCCTATTTTTATCATTAGGATTTCTATCATTAATAATAATAATAATAAGTAGTATTTACATAGCACTAAGATTTATGCAGTGCTGTACATTAGGGGTTGCAAATGACAGACAGATACAGACAGTGACACAGGGGGAGAAAACCTAGCCCCGAAGAGCTTACAATTAGGAGCCATAGATGGATGTGCCATTGGAGGAGGTTCACATGTAAATAGGTGGTGGGGGGTATTAAAAAATGGACTTTAAAATATAACGTGTGTTAATGGTCCTCCTCTTGCTGGTCCAGTGGGGGGCGCCATTTCCCTCCCTGCCTTTTTTGGTCCCTCATTCACCGTAATACACAGCACGGTGATCTCTTCCTGCATTTCTGATGTTGTATTCCCGCCAAATATCTTCATGTCTGCAACATTGCTGCTGTATCACCCTTTACATAACAGCTACCCCAACACACAGAACATTCACACATTGCCGGGAGCTCTGCACTCACTTGAAGTGAAGATCTTTAAATGTGAAATGAGTCTCCACAATTCCGGTGGTCTTCACTCGCGTCCTCAGGACGTCCTGCTGCGTCGGCACGTAATCCGACCGTGCGATCCGCTCCAAATCATTGAGGTAACTGCGGGAGGAGAGAAGAGTTATATACAATGAGATCTGATAAAGGGGACCTGTATTGTGACAAATCTGCAGGGATCCGGTCACCATGCACAGCGCCAGGATCACATCATGATGGCTCCGTACATCCGGAGGGATTAGCCAATGTCAGATTTGTTATCTGTATTACAGGTGATACCTGGAAGTTACACTGACACAATGCAGCACAGACTAAACAAATTTCTCCAAAGGCAGGTCCACCCAGGTATGTAATGTATGAAGTGCACCTGTCAGCGATTACCCCCAGTCCCTGGCAGGAGGAATCCATTATACAGGAATTGCAGGGACACTTGGAAGGTGTGTGTGCACTATGTTTGCAGTTTTCACAAACCATGCCTGAACTTGCCAGCATCTCGGGAGAGATGGTGCTGCTTCCGAACAATAAAAACCCCAAGGGGGTCCCTCAATTATCACCCTGCTAATTAATATTGATTTGGCCTTGTTAACATCCCTAATGAACCACTTACACAGCTGCCTGCTGCACTGCCTAAGAGGGGAAAAATAGCTTTATTATAGTACACAGATACTTAACACGTCAACCCCATGGGACCCCGCAAAACAGACTCCAGGGGCCCCATCAATTTAACCCTCAACATCCCAGACCTACAGAGTGTGTGTGATGGAAAACATAGAACATACAACACTTATCAGTCTGTAAAGAGGGGCTGACACTCTAATATTCTTCTACAATCACACTTTATTATACATTTATATAGCTCTGACATATACCACCGTGCTGTGGAGAGTACAGTGAGCCAGTCCTATCAGTCTCTGTACAGAGGAGCTAACACTCTAATGCCCCACCCACCCACTATTATACATTAGTATAGCTCTGACATATACTGCAAGGCTGTACAGAGTACACTGAGCCAGTCCCATCAGTCTATGTAGGGGAACATTAGAGTGTAAGCTCATCTGACACAGTTATCCCTCACTGCTGGCTCCAATGAGATCACATGACAAGAAGTTATCAGTGGTAAATGCCCACCCCCCCGCTATCCCCCTCGCTGTTATTTGTATACATAATTGCTCCATCATAAATCAGACACCCTCACATCCGTCGACAAATAAATCTCAGCCTGACCAATCATGTAATAAATTAGGGAAAGTTCACAGATAGGAGGTTGGTGTTCAAATCAGTCTATGCACACGGGCCAGGCAGGAAATTACCCCAACGGGGAGAGGAATAGTTTGCATATTTTATTTTTGTCTGCTTTGGTTTTGGGAGTCATTAGAAACCACAAAGGATCCCCTTACATGGAGCCGTGCATGCAAACTGCGCTTTGCATAATCCCTTTCACTGCCCGCCTGCTGGGGAAAACTCTGCACCACGCCAGGCAAATGAAGAATGGAAACACGTCCGGAGGGGGGACACAGGCAGCAAAGTTTTAAAGAGGCCATAAAGTGGAACCGGTCAGTCAGCTGTGATTTTCCAAAATACATAGATGAATCTCTCCCTGGCATTTCTATTTGGCCAGGATGACCAGCTGAGGTGCTGGACCAATAGGAAGATGAAGGAGCTGGGCTAGCCATGGTCACAGGAAGTGTCAGTAAATGAAGAGAGTTTTGGCTCTAGAAGTTGTGGATTTCACTCCTCAGATGGTTTACATTTCTCATCACTGACAGATTATAACATGGGGGGCACACACAGTGGCTGAAATTCCAATCCGCAGTAGGAAGCCTCAGAACGCCATAAAGATCAGAAGATTATAAGGAGTTACATTTTATGGATCAATGGCTGCTCTGTCCCAGCATATACAAGCAGCATCTCAGCATTTCCTAAATTTTGATATGAGAAGGAGTTATAGCTGATTATGGCATCATCTTCCCTGTATTCCCTTTTGGAAGAATTAGCTAATAAAGGGTTAAAGCACCTCACATCAGTAAATAGAAGACTTCTTCATTGATTTGCATTGGAAAAACATGACATGCAAATTATTATTCCGACACCTGTACCCACACTGCGTTCTGTCTCCTGTCCATACTGAGGAA
>NC_092865.1:44790420-44813134 GCF_032062135.1 Pyxicephalus adspersus | reverse complement strand
TGTACCCAGCGTTCTGTCACCTGCCCATAGTCAGTTCCCCCCTGTCCCCAGGGTTCTGTCACCTGCCCATACCGAGACCTTCCAGTGTCTCACTTCCTGTCCTATGGTGACAACACTATCCCCATAATGTACCTGTAGAGGAGCAGTGTTGTTACCCCCAGGAATACAGAACACCTCATCCTCTACACATTTGTATTAAATAGGGGAAGGGGTTCTGTAACCATCAGTGATTACAAGAAATAATGCAACCAATAGGAGTGCAACTTGGATAGAGCACAGAAGTGTTGTTCACGTTCACTCAAACAGATATCAGTAAAAAAGACATCACCCTGACACCCCCCAGCCCTCCTGGATATACCCCCTGTACCCCTCAGTTATGGTGGTACTCACTATGCCGCCGAGTCATTCAGCTGGTACTCCCTGGAGCGGTTGAAGCACACCTGGACCCCCTGGTCTGCCCACAGTCTGCGAATGACTCCGGACAAATCATCCGGCAATATCCCCTGCTCCTCCGCCGTGCAGGCCAACGCAAACAGCTGCCGCGCATCATCCTGGGGAGACAGAAGAAGAGCGGGTGAGGGGGGGCACAGCTGGCACCACAGCCAGAAATACACAGACATCTGCTTCCCATTACTGCTGTCTGTGATGCCGCCATGCACAATTACCATCTGCATGTGCAACCAAAGATGAAGGTAGGAATGGGGGAGCCTCTTTCTGGTTTTAGCTGCTGGGGAGATTTCTGTTTACTTCCTGTAATAGTGACTACAAATACCAAGCTTGAGGTCCCAGAACAGAGCGTGACATAAAAACGTTATTCATAACAAACACAGCACCATCTCTGATTGACCGATCTAAAAACTATTGGTGATAAATGATAGAAATACAAATCATTGCCTGGAACAGTGAAAATCCGGCAGATCCTGGAAGCCACACAGAAAAGGGTTAAATTCGGGAGAGCAGAAATACGCAGCGCTCCCTGCAGGGAGGAGTTTAATGAGGACAAAGCTTAACGAGGGCACCGACTCCCAGGATCCACACTTAATTAGATTATCCGGCCCCAATGACTGCATCCCCACCTGCTAATTATCTGCATGATACACAGGGAGCTCAGAGCGCGGCTGTCAGGCGACAGCACAAAGCAACAACTGCGCTACGACCTGCGCCTGACTCGTGTAAAACTTTGATATAAAAATGTGGAGGGCTTGGCACCGCGCCGCCAGGGAACGCCAGATACAGCATCTCTGAGGTCCGGCCACTCTCCATCTCGGAGATCTGTAGTTCCACAGAGATGGATCAGTCTCAAGGAATGCTGGATTCTGTAGTTCCACAGACAGGGGTGGTGAAAAGGAATGCTGGGATCTGTAGTTACACAGATGGGGAGCTGGCAAGGAATGCTGGGGTCTGTAGTTTCACAGAGGCTGTTCTGATCACTTACTGCTCGAGCCGAGTCTCCAAAGTCAATCTTCAGGTTGCCCATGGCTTTAATGATGGCCATGATGGACTGAATGGTGTTGCTGTATACCACGGCGCGGTACTGCCGGCACTCTTCCTCTGAATAACCGTCCTCATGGATAATTCTGGGGGAACAGAGAACACAATGAACTGGGGGCACTGATATGTACATATAAGACATGTGATTATATACACGCAACATACATGCATCACACACAGAACACATAGAGGACGCAGTGCACATGCTGAGCTCTTTTGAGTGCTGGAAGAATAGGAAGCAGTGGAGTGAATTTACAGTGAATCTGCAGGTTTGGGGTTTTGCACATCACATGATCATTTTATCATTGTGTCATTTCTATGTGGCCGTCCGGCTGAGCACCTTTGTGACACCCCACCTTCCCCACTAGAAATGCACGGTTTTACCTGCCCCGGTCTGATAAATCAGGGACTGTTCATACACCGACCTACCCCATCAATAGCTGAATATCACCTCAGACCTCATTCAGCTTCTGTGGGATCCCAATGATAACTAGCCATTACACATCTTGCAGTTTGCCGCCCTTCCCTTCTGTTCAGAGCTGCAGTGAAATGATGCGGATTGCTCAGTAATGAGAAGCAGAGCGTGAGGGTAAATATTATATAAGAACCCCCCTCCCCAGCATGGAGAAGCCTGTGTGATCATGGCAGCAGAAATCTGCAGTAAAATGTTAGCTTTGCTGCCAAGCACTGTACCACAGACGCAGATGAACACCCAAATAAGATTCACTAGTGAATCTCTGAACAATGTGTGTGTGTGTGTGAGTGAGTGAGGGGGGGGGTGTCACATGATCTCCAGTGGATCACCTGGGATGGATTCACAGACCACGAACAGAACACAGAACCAAGAACACAAGAAAAAGGATTCTTACTTCATCTGTTTGACAATGGTGCTCTTCCCGGACTCCCCCGCACCTGAGGAAGAAGAGAGAAGTCAGATTAGGAGGAACGATTGTTAATAAACTTTATTTATATATATCGCCATTATAATCCATGGCACATTGTAGACCAATCACTGTCAGCTGCAATCATCCCCTCTCTCACCCTCACATGGGAACTCTCATTTAGTTACATATGGATCCACCTACACGGTTATTTTATCTCTGAGACTCCAGAAGAAATTACCCCCCCAAGAGTTACTGAACCCGCCATAGTCAGTCGAGTGTTAAGATGAAAGGATGAGAGATGTGATACGATGAGACGCAGAGAGCGAAGGTGGCGATAAAATAATCGCACTCAGCTGACTGGCCATGAGATCTGCATTGTGATTTGGCGGTAAAAGCTGTGTGACTGCTTACCCCAATAATCCTGTTTTTTTTTTTTTTTTTTTTTGGGGGGGGGGGGGGAGGGGTTGGGGGCAGTCATGTGACCTCACACCCCAGTGATCCTGTCTTGGGGGGGTGGGGAGCAGCCATATGACTGCACACCCTGATGATTCCTGCCATAAGAGATGAGATGATCACACTGCCTGATTGTTAGAGATCTGTCAATGTGCACACAGTTAAGGAGAATACAAGGAGGGGCCCCGGTGTCACCCATTATTCTGTCTCACATGGGGACAGCCGGGCCCTCTCCATCCAGTGACCGGCACACAATATCCCCATTGTCCTCTTGTGTTGTACCAACAGCGCCACAACTTTCCAGGTCCAACATTCTTAAAGAGACCCAACCAGCCTTCCTTCCCATTAGGGGGGGGGGGTTATGGTAATGAACCAACAACATTCACCTTGTGATGGATACAAAGTTACAATGCTGCAGTCTGATCACTGGGGAAATGCTTCCTCCTGCCTGTAGCAGACTGATGACATCTCAGCCTTGGCAAAGTCACTGAGTGGAGCCCATAGAATGGTTCTAATGATGAATGAAGGAGCTTTTCTGAAATATGTGGCTGTCAGTGCTATGTCTGAGGGTTGATTTGTGCAGACTTATGAGGTTCCTGTGGGTTGCAATAGAATCAGATTGGTTTTATTATCTGTATAATGGGGAGGTAATATGAACGCCGGGCACACCGAGCATCACCACCCCCATGGCCATTCATCTCATTGGCAGATAAGTCGCAGTAATCTCCTGTAAGTGGCTGAAGGTTTTATCCTCACATTTATCTCCTCCTTATCCTATAAGAGGATCGGCCCAATGGCTGCCGGGGACCGACCGAGGTAAGGGAGGGGGCTCCAATACTGTGCCCCACACAGACCTGGGAGTGGGCATCGGGAGGTGCAATGTGTGCAGGGCCCTGACCCGAAAATAGAGGCCCATAGTTGGCTACATCCGCCATTGCCTTATATTTCTGATAGTACAATGCAGTTCACAAGAGCCTCAGCATTCATCTGTGCACCGCCATCACCCCGGAGCACAACCCCCCATGTTACCCCGACTGGCCGGGCACTCACCCCCATATTACCCTGACTGGCCGAGGATATTTTAGGAGCAGGCGAGGCCGCAATTAAAATATTTGTAAGTTGGGGAGTTTTGTGTACAGAATTGTATACATCACTGCCGCCATCACCCCCTAGTGTACAGCCATGATGGGGGAGATAAGGGGGGTATATGAGGCTATATTTACTTTACAGGAATAATATTCACCCTCAATGTTCACACTCTTCCAATTGTCACATATCAGTGAATTGGGAGAGTTCAGAAACCTCGGCTTCCCTTCCACAGAGATTTGGTGATCAGAGAAGCCGGGGCGTAACCCCCCCCCTTTTCCTGTCAGTGGGGGAGGGGGATCTCACAGAATGGGGTATTAGGGGGTGGCAGAGCTCCAGTGTCACACAATGCGGCACTAGGGGCTGTGGAGAGATTCGCTGCAATGTGCAGGGGGGTATAAAGATGCATTAACCCCCCCCAGTGGTGTCCTGCACAGGGTTACAGCTCTGATGCAGCTCAGTTCCTCTTCTGAGAAGTGTGCAGAGTACAGAGACAGGAAGCTGCCCTCTTCCTGAGCCGCACCCAGCACCACACACTACATGCGTCAGCTGACCCTGCCAAGCGTGTCCACCGGGGGACGCCAAACACCCCGTACACCCAACAAACTCCATCCAAACCCCCCCCCCAAACACTCACAGCTCCCCCTCCTATGATGTGGCGACTGCATTTTTATACTCTTTATTTTCACCTAGTGTTCCCGCCAGTAAAACACTTCCTGTGCTCAGGTGACAACATTGACTGTAGAACTGTAGTGTTAGGACTTCATTTCCCTTCCTCCACTCCATAACACAGGGGAGGGGTTCTGTAGTTTGCAGAAATATCTGGAGCAGTCGTTAAAACGTTGAGATTTCAGTTCAGCTCACAGATACACAAACACCCCGAAGAGGCCCTGTCTACGCTCCCCCCCCCACCCCATCCTCCTGATATACACCGTGCAGTTCTGAATAAACAGTTTACGGCTACTGTGGTGACACCCGGCTCCCCCAGGTATGATTTATCCAGCTTCATGATGGCCGTGTTTACAGGTCTGTGTCTCCGGAATGCACTTCTGTTTAGAAGCAAAAACCACACTGCACCATGGTGGGGGGTTACTGCAAACACCGGGCCGGGATACGGCTTGCACAGACCGAATAGCAATGTCCAGTGAGTTCCAGGCAACTAACCATCACACCTGTACCTACATCTACCTGTATCCCTCCCCCATTCACATAGAACACTGGGCACAGTTCTAACACCCAGAACTGGTGCTGCTTGCAATAGAACTGGATTATGGATTGGATATGAGTTGATATTGTGTGACCCCTGACACAGACAGACCAAGAGACTTATATGCTCAAATGGGCATGACTTAGCTCTGAAGGGGTGGGGCTTTGTTCAAAGAGAGGGTCTTAGGTTTAAGGGTAATTGGCTGTGCAGATGGACGGTTGGTGGGTGAAGCTTGTGGTCTGGTGTACGGTTGTCGTATGGTGGGTCCAAGAAATTGTGTGCTCAGGAGGTCTGCATGACAACCAAATTCCGAACTTGGTGGGGGAAGGCTTTGGCCTTTCCAACTTGGGCACCTTGTCCTGCCAATGTCTGCACCCCTCTATTAAAACAGCGGCCCAGAGATGTACAGGCCCAAGTAAGGGAGGGGGTGATTGCACCACACACAGCAGCTGTAAAGATACAGGAAGTCGTAGATGTAGGAGGCAAAGAAAACCTAAAAAGTTTAGTCAGGTGACGCTGGGGGGGTGGGGGTAAAATGGTCACAGTCCCGGAATTCGGTTGTCATGCAGACCTCCTGAGCACACAATTACTGGGACCCACCATATGACAATTGTACCCCAGACCACAAGCTTCACCCACCAACCGTCCATCTGCACAGCCAATCAGCCGCTGCTCCCAGGTCTGCAGAGATCATCTGACGTCCGTGGTTTGCTGGCAGGGTGGGGGCCCTTCCATCAGCAAAAGTTAAATGTGAATTGAAAGCTCTCCCCAGGATAATCAGCGGCCTTATCAGTTATCACCGCTGGAAGGGAGGGGGGATCTGCAATATCACAAATTATAATGAATAGAAAATCAGAAATTTCAGAATTTTTAGTGTCACTGCTGCATATTTCTGAAAGATATTTAATTCTTAATATATTTAAGGAGGAGTTATGCAAATATCAAAATACAGAGTGCAGTGAGAGTCTGGAGAAGTGGGCGGTCCTAAATGAGCTGTACTTGCATAAGTAACACCCACATGTGATGCTGACCCTGGAAAACTGAAATCCAATAATGGGGTGGGGCCAAGGTCAATCAGGCTGGAGAGGGAGGGGCTAGAAGATGCTGGACACCCTTCAGCCAGGAATTGAGGTGGGGGTCTATCTGACTTGCTGCAGCTTCTAACGTACATTGTGAAAAGCTCCCAGTGTGCAGTGAAATCAGAGGAGCCGATACAACTGCACAATACTGAGAGGAAGGCTTGGAGGCAGATTGACAGCCCAATTTCCGACAATGACTGGAGTTTTCTGGTTGAAATGTTCACAATTTGTTCCCCATGGAAATGTGTTCAGATCAGGAGATCAGTGAGCAGGGATCGGCCTACTGAGCTCAGAGGGTGCTAATGATGGGCTCTCATCAGCTGCCCACGGGCCTCACCTTGAAGCATTAGCGTCACATGATATATTAGGCGCACCACAGGTGGGATTCCCTGCAACACTCGCAGATGAATCATCTGGACTAATAGGAATGCTAGGTTAGCACCCCCAGTATCATTTGGGTGTTTTAATTTTCCGTTCCCATCTCCGAGTCAAATACCTAACTGGCCCATCTGTAGAATGTTCTGCGATGCCAGAACCAACTCCCAGCCCCTTCATTCTCATTAAACTCCTGGAAAACTTTGAATCTGTTGGACAGTCAGAGGACGGCTGCATAGAGAAGGAGCGGTCACAATATATTTACTGCAACAAAATCTACAGACTCCCTGAGAAGAGAAATGCTAACAATCAGCACGTGCAGGGAACACCGAGCCATTGCCCTCCAATGTCATCCCCACTGCACAGGCAGGGGGGGGGACATTCGTGTTTTGGGATGAAGCTCGCTCAGGGGACATACAAGGGGTCAAACGAGGATGGCACTAGGAAGCATGGCCATCGTTGTTCAGGAATCATCCAGGATCAGTGAAAAAACGTATAGGGGTCAGACGAGGATTGCACGATGTATGTGCAGGAGAGAGAAACCACATTGTGTCTGCAGGGGAGACAGAACTACGAGGGGCAGACGAGGACAGCGCAGGGAAGCAGCGCCAGCTATGTTCAGGCATCATCAGGGGATCCCATCTACCTCCAGGACGGTGATGTCGGATCAGAGATGATGCTGTAACGTAATTCCTTCCTGACAAATGTCTGACACAGATCTGGTAATGGTAAATTGGGGTACAATGTTGGTCAGTACCCCTCCAATATCATCCCCCCCCCCCCCACACACACACACACATCTGTGGGCATTGTTCTCCCCTCTCCTGCACGTGGTATCGCATTAGGTGTACTGGCCCTTTAAGCAGAAACGCCCCAATGCGTATTAATATTCAGCAGGCCCTTTGTGTTGGTCTCTGGGTCCCCTCGCCACAGACTCACCCTTTGTTGTAAGGACAAAACTATCATTGATGGGGTAGGTGCAGGGCAGAGAGGGGCCCGGGCCCCCGGAGAGCCACTGCGAGCTTTCCACTACCCCACGGGGCAACCTCGCACAAAATGCAAACTGTCGCTGTGCCAGATACAGAAAACTGGCAGAAGTGCTGCACCACTGGATCTGGCAGTGACACAGCAAAAGCACCAATTTACTGATTGATGCACTGCAAAATCATAAAAATTTCATCCAATCTTGAAATAACTCTTGGTGATCCTGCCATAAAAGTCCTTGTTCAGGCGCTTCCTGTTACAGTGACAACACTTTGTCCCTGGTTGCGTTGTCACACCCATCCCATCGGACACTTTGTATTACATTGTTGCCACTTTATACCCTTTCGCACAGCTGTCACTATGGAGCCCTCCAACTTTCTTTTAACCTAAATTCCACCCGGGGTCGGGGTTAGGGCCGTTTGGTGACGTCAATAATCCCGCTGGTTGGACCCGTCTGAGCTCCGCCCCTGAGAATGCATCGGTGTCAGCAGGTGACGGATGTCTCCGTTACCAAGACCCTGGAGCCACGACCTGACCATGGCGACCCCAAACAATGAAGGGAGGGTCATGGGAACACTTTACTTGTGATTGGCCGAACATTTTATTTTTATACAACTAGCCAGCAAGAGATAATATTGAACCGCAACTAATTTCTGAGATAAAACCACAGCTGACCCTGCATGGTGATGCCAATGCAGAGGAGCTGGGCCGGCTTCAGCGGGTCGATTGATAAAAAATATTCAATATCAGAAATCTAAAAAGGAGAACTCCGACCACAAAAAAGGTCATTGGACATTCCAGTTATGTCTTTAAAGTTGCGGCTGCTGTTTGTGGAGAATTCCTTACATAGACAATAAATGGCCCCAGCAGGGCAATGTAAAGCAATAATAGTGGGCATGCTGTCAGTTCAACGCTGGCACCTGGCCAACAGGAGAGCACAGGGAGCAGAATGATTGGAAGATGCTTGCTTACTGTCCAATCAGCTTGCTGGGGGTGGGTTAGTGACCAGGCTGCACTGCTGGTCTGGTAAGATGTCTGGATCTCCCCAAAAAAGTATTTCTCCAACCAATGTCAAAGGAGCTGCTTTTGGGTCCCAACCAAGACAATGTACACTGTGACCCAACTGACCCCCCCTTGTGTATCTGCATGTAAGGTGGCAGGCAGAGCTGTGTTCAGTTGACATTTATTAAGTGTAAATTTCCATCATTTTCTCAGATTTCATCCTAAACCATGCACTGGTCTCCATCAATGACCGGAGGTCAAGGAAATTTTAGAACTGCTCATTTGTTTTACACCAAATCATCAAACTTTATTCATTCAGAGATACAATGTAACAATAATCCCAATAAAGTGGCCCGGTCTCTGTACAGGACGTTACAAAGTTTTTGGGGCATCTAGCCTGCAGCCTCCTTTTCTCTTCAGTCCAAAGCTCAGGCAGGACAACTGCAGCAAATCTGTCAGCTGATGACGTTTGAATTGTTCCGCCGAGCCCATTAGTCCCTATTAGTGTCCCTTTGCTTACCCTCATTATCCAGATGACCCCCCCCCCACACACACACACACACACACACTGATTGTGTAAACAGCCACCTCCCCGCAGCTCCGTCAATCCATTCCTAACTTCCTGCCATTCTGCTGTGAAGCTTGTAAGGGAAGTGGAGGGCCGCAGCAGGAAGGGAGCACCCTTAGACCACCTCGCACTCTCCTAATATGATTAGCTCCACCGGACAGGAAAGGGGGGGGAGATGTGCGGAGCGATACCCAGAGATCGAGTCACATATCCATCTGCTGCATAAAAAAATCTGTGCACCAACAGACAGAGGGGTCTGCAGGGGTCCCAAATGAGTGCTAGGCAAAATGCAGGGCACCAGTAGGGGTGACAGGAGATGAGAAGGGGTTTACAGGACCCCAAAATAAATACCCCAAACCCTTAAGACCAGCAACCTCTGATCACATGATAACTTTCCAGATCTCAGCACTGTGAATGGCAGCTGGGCCAAGAACCATACACAATGCCCTCTGTGCCAGCAAGACATGGCACAGACAGACGCCACGGCGCTGTATAATTGCAGGGAGCCCGCTGAGGACAGGGCAGGGTGCAGAGGATGGGGGTGGGGGTGATATAACCTGTTCAGTCCCAGCACACTGCCACCATCTGTGCACATCCACATGTGGGAGAGAAGAGCAAAGACTCTGTGACCGCAGCCGTGACTTCCTCTTTCTGCAGATAACAGATCATATGTGAAAGGAGGAAGAACAATGACCCCCAGCCAGCATGTGATGACAACGCAGCACCCCTCCATTAATGAAAAGTGGCCCCCCCTTCCTTGTCAACACAGCCCCTCTGCATCACCTAATGCATTAGTGACCCCCCATGCTATCCTCCATTGTTTAACCCCCCCTGGTGTCAACACTTCTTTCTCTATCACACAGTCCATTACTGAACCCCTAGCCCCCACCCCCATGCCCACAGTCATTACCCACCCATTACCCATCACCCTTTTTTTGCCCCCACTGGTCATGTTTGTGAATGCAGACAAACTGGCGCCACCCCGGCACCGGTCATGTCAGGTCAGTGTACAGTGGGCACTGCCACACTACAGACCCCCAGCCCAGTATAATTATATCCACACTGCCCACTGCTTTGGGTAAGTAAATATCACGGCAGTAAATAGTGGCTGAACGATAACAGCTGCTGGGGGGGGGTCGCACAGATGTCACATGTTGGCAATAAGGTGTTTTAGTTTATCTGAGTGAACAGATGCAGTCACATGATGTGTATGGGGGGGGGGGTTTCTATAAAGGTGGTGGGGCCCCTCTGCTGCAGGTGAGTTTTCTGAAAGGCCTCCAACCTTTGTTCACAGGAGATCAGAGTGACAGCCGGAGATTCTTTGTCAGGTTCTGAGACTTTCATGTCAACCCATAAAACGCTTGGCGGAGGGATAGACGCCATCACAAAGAGGAACTAACAATAGAACAGAGGCGGGAGCGGCCCATAAATTGTGGAAATAATAAACACCTCAAAAGCCAAGGACTCCCAACATTCCAATACGGGAAACACGAACAACTTCCAGGACCATAAAAACGGAGAAAAGTCCGCGCCCGACGCGCACCAAAACCGCATATTGGTGTACTACAAACTACTACTACTCCCTCCCCCTACAAGGAATGCATTGCACCTGTTGCAGCTGGTTTGTATTCCCAGACATGCAGGGAGGTGTAAAACATCAGTTCTGGCACAAGGGGGGATATAATAATAGGACAGAGGGGCAAATTGGGGTATAACAGTATAGATGGGGGGATTAAAAGGGGACACAGTGGGAATAGGTGTAATATGGTACGATAGGGTGCTCAGCTCCTGATGACGGTTAGTTGGACGCCATGTATATAATGTGATAATCAGCAGGGTGACACAATTACAGTCCGACACCTTGTGGTTGACAACCTCCTATACATGGACTGCCATTAACCCTTGTATGCGAACTGAAATGAAAGCTGGACTTTGCCCCCCGGGCAGATTCTGCCCCCTCTGTTGCTAATTGTCGGAAGAAGCCGAGCTGGCTGCTAGGAGATGGATAAACAGGGTTAGGTTACCAAGGGAGCAACAACAGGTGAGGGCAGAATAAGGAGCACGCATGGCTGCTCAGGCGGACTACAACTCCCATTATGCACTGCTCATCGTATCATTGCACAATAGACATGTAACTCACTGGCTTGGGTAGAAGTACAACCTCCAACATGCAATTATATTCCTATTAAAGAATTACAAAAATTGTCATTGTGGAGGTGGAAAACCACACTTACCAGCATTCCCTACATCCAAATGACAGCAGAGAGGCTGACGCTATCAATGTAACAATATTTGATAAAGAGGACCTGTTATCAGATCTGTGTTTACATGATAGGGGCACATGCTTAGCAATGTGTCAGGATGACCCCTTCAGGTGTTTGTTAGGTCACATGACCCCCCACCCCACCCCCAACGGCTAATGCCATTCACCAACCAGGGTCATCACCTGGTATTGCAGCTCAGCAATAACTCATAAATCCCTGATGTCTGGATACAAAGTTACAATGTTGTAGTCTGATGGGGAAGGGGGGATCTGAGGAAATGCTTCCTCTTGGCTGCATAGAAAGGCTTTTTATTGATAAATGGTGAAGATTTCCAAAATGATAACCTGATTGCTGTATATTGTGGTCAGGAGTTAATTCATGGAGTTTTGTAAACTTACTGATATATATATATATATATATATATATATATATATATATATATATATATATATATATATATATAAAATATCTATCTATACGTTCCATATGCTGGTTCTGTGTTCTGTTTGCTCCTTGCTGATCCTGATGTCTACCAGAAATGCTTCCTCTTGGCTGCATAGAAAGGCTTTTTATTGATAAATGGTGAAGATTTCCAAAATGATAACCTGATTGCTGTATATTGTGGTCAGGAAAACTGTAATTGTGTTTTGTAAACTTACTGTTAAATTTATATATATATATATATATATATATATATATATATATATATGAAATATCTATCTATACGTTCCATATGCTGGTTCTGTGTTCTGTTTGCTCCTTGCTGATCCTGATGTCTACCAGACAGCGCCGGTCTGATTGAACACAATACTCTCCCCGCAGAGTCTAATGATTGGTAGCCAGAGGTCATGTGATCTGCTTAGACTTGGGAGCAGCCATTTTTAATACTTGGCAAAAAAACAGCAACACTAATGCTGCAATTTGATAATACAAACCCACCAATTGAGGTCCAGTGTTAATGTTTACTGACCGGTCCACTTTAAAGCCAGGAAGTCTGTGGGTGGAACCTAACATATATTGCAGGCTGGAGGTCAGACAAGGAATGTGAAATGTAACATTTTTTTATTTGGTGTAAGAATTATATTGAACTTCCAGGAGCAGCCAATCTAAGAAAGAACTCTATCTGTATCTGGGGCTAATACCCCAACAATATTACCCCAACAACAAATACCCCAAAAGGCATTTTATGTGGACGAATGGGAATTCAGCAAGAAGTCAGGCCCAGTCCCCAGGAACGTAGGGATGTCAGGAGACGTCGGCTGCTGACATTTCCCTTTCCTGTCAGATATGAGAAGCCTGCTATGAACCTTCAGCTAGTTTGGAGCGCTGCACATTCTCTAGGGATGCTGAGACTTGTGGTCCCACATAGCTCTCTCACATAACAACCCAACACTTCCTTCATAGCAGTTGAGGGGTTAATTGTGGCTCGTCCCCTCAGATTCCATTGTGGGTTCGGGGAGGAGCGGGGACAGGGGGGGGGGGGGGGGAAAGGAAGGAAAAGGGCAACGGGGAGAAAAAAGGAATAAAAATAGATCATTCAGTAACTATTTGGGCGAATCCTGGAGATTGCTAAGCGAGGCACCGACCATCTGCATGATGGAGAATAGAGCTGTGTGCGCAGGAGGCGGAGTTACACTGAATACATAACTATAGGCCAGACCAACAGAACCAATAGTCCATCAGAACCTAAAAGCAGCAAATTGCTTCAATGACAGGAACAGCACCACTGCAGGGTCACTCCGTGCCTGTACTGATTTTGGAGAGCCCAGACGCACGCCATCATTACCAATATTTATCATATAATGGTGCAACACAGACATCGGACCTCCTTCACAGCAGAACACAGAGCAGCTCCTGCATTATGCAGCCTAATCAAAATAAATGCTCTGCAATGAACACACAAATCAGATGCAGGCCTTGCGGCAGTTCTTCTGCATTGTGGTGCTATTCAAAATTATTATACCTCCAACACGGTACTACCATGCAGTGCAGTAATGCACACAATTTATTGTACATTATTGCAATACCTTCCTGTCAATGGTCAGTGCCGAGTTTTTTGTGTTTTGTATTAGGGCTGCCATTTCTTTTTTAAAGCATTACAAAAAACAGCGCCTGGACACCCCACAAAGAGAACATTCACACGTGCATTCATCTACTGTAATTGTGCAATGGGGGCAGCGACGCATCACAACACACATTGCTGCAACACAAAGGTGCAGAGCCAGGCCCAAAGGGCTTTCTGGCCTTTTAGTGAAGAGAAATTCACCTCCTGCCAGACGGGAAGGCAGCGCATTCACTGCAAAGTGCATCGTGGAAGGAACAGGAAGTCCTGAATGAAAACGGAAGCTTCCATTGTCAAAGCGGTGTGTCATGTGCAGCAATTGTCTGCAGCCATCGCCTCCCCTCACACGTCGGGGGGAAGGGGGGTTTCTCTGGCAGAAGAAGGGTTAATGTAGGCCCTGTTTATCAGCGTCCTGAGCACAGGGAGAGGGGTTGGCGGCGGGCAGCACAGCGTATAAACAGCCCTATTTATAATGTAAATATTATTGTCAGATGGCCACACAATGCAGCATAAACAGGAAGTTCCTTTTTTTCCCTTTTAAGGCACTTCGTGATGTACCCGGCCTTCTGCATACAACAGAACCCACACTGACGACGAGCCAGCAGGAGACTGTGGCTTACCGCTGCAGTGTATTTAAAGGGGAACTCCAGAACCAAAGGAAAAAAAGGCCAAATCAGACAGCAATCTTATCTCAGACACCCTGGTTCTGTGTGTGTAGTTACTTCCCCCAATGAAGGGGAAGCTTCCATTAGATCATGGGAAGGAGAATTTATGGGAATTTATCAGTACTGACCAATTAAAACCCTGCAATAATAACGATTACAGTTTCTGCATCAATAGCATCGCATATAATCCAGGAGTACAAATGTCACACGTGTCCCCGTACTCCCATTCCCCCCTTCTCACCAGGACAAAACCTTCAGATCCCCTCTGCACATAAGAAGTCTTCAGTTGTGGGAATTCAGCTGTCTGCCAAGAATATTGGAAATGCCAATGCCAGGCTTGGGGGGTGCCATGCTCATCCTTTCTTCAATAGTGAATCCCTGACCCAGAAGGGTTATAGGTCGGCAGTCCAGTCCTCGGGATAGATGTGATGGTGTCATCATACTGGGGATCCCATCGAAGGCAGCAACCCTCCGATAGGATAGTCGTCCATTCCACATCCCAAGATGTCATTGTCGAGTGCAGAGTGTCACCCAGAAAACGCGTTTCAGTGGGTGACACCTCTTTATCCGGGTGCACTGCATGCAAACGTTGTGGGTTTCTGCTTTTTTAATATTAAGGTTTCTATAATCACTTCCTCCATGCCCCAGTATTTTGGGTTAGACTTAGGCCTTAGGCTGGGGTGCCAGGCCCAAAAATGGCCTTTCATGAACAAGTAAATGATTCTACTGAGGCATCTTGGAACAATCACGTATGGAAGTTTCAGTACATAACTTATGCAAATCAAATTGTTACTTCAAAGAACAAATGGCAAACTCAGAAAGGCTGAACAGTCTCAAGCGGGATCTCATACAGCCAATCAAATCGCTGAATGTCTCCCACGGTCCAATGGGGGTGTAGTGCTCACAGAACCAAAAGACACAGTCAGCCACCAAGGCAATACATGCTGACCCCCAGGTGCATTTAACATTGGGCTTAATGTAACACGCATTATGTTTTAAGATGCAGCCAGCAGGACATTTTCTAGAGCACCCTGAACATGAAAGTATTTTGTGGTTTTACCCAGGAAAGGCAAATGTCACATATGGGGGTGTCACTGGGTATTTGTGGGACCCCCCACCAGTGCTAAGAGCAGGTGAAGAACTACACTGATGCCTGATGGTTTATATGATCCAAAATTGGGGGTTAAAAAGTGCCTCCTCCTCCTCCCCCATCAGGGGAGAATCACAGAGAAAAGCAGAAGCATGTAAAATATGATGACATGGAAGTGAAGAAAATCAGGAAGCCGCTAGCAGGCTGGGGAGGGCGGAACCCTTTATTTCTAACCCACAAAGAAGGGGGGGGGGGCAGTACTTCCCTCTATCTGCAGTTTGGGCCTTAAACCATGATGTGTCTGCAAGAACTGTCCACACTGTCCCAAAGCAGCTAATCAGATCCAAACTCTCCATTAGATGTCGCTTTCATCTGCAGACTTAAATCTGATTGGAAGATGAAAGTGAAGCTGCACAAGCAATTTGCGCACAACTTGTGACAGCAGCCATTGGTTGGCGAATGCTGCAATCGAGTGCACAAAACTTCTCCTAGCCAACTGATATTGTGCAAATCCCAGTGAGCCAACGTTTGCAAATCACATGTAGGGCTCTTCTTCATGCACATGAATTCTCCTATCTCTGTCACCCGATTCTGCAGCAAAATAGTGAGACTTTTTGAGGAAATGGGGGTCTGTAGTGCCTGAGAAATATAAAAGCCCATAGTGGTTTGTTGGTGAAGAATCATATGGGGGGGGTTGTCTCTTTAAATGTAAGCAAAGCCTTCCTTTGCAGTATCTAACCACAGCGAGTGACATATATATGGCGAAAAGTAACCCACTGCACACGGATGTGGTCTCACTCCTCCGCCTAGGCTCTCCTGTACTTTTGGTAGCAGCAGATTGATGCAATGGGCAGAGGAGTCTGCTGGAAGGTGCCGGAAGTGAAGGGGATAGTGATCAGTGTCACATGAAGACTTAGAAAATATGGTGGGCCACAATTTTACAAAGAGAACCAAAATGGCCCAGCGCAGACAAGGAGCCCTGCAAAGAAATACCCTCCCCTCCCAAAAAATCCTCCCTACAATGAGAAAAACAGAATGCAGCCATAATACAAGTCTGCCAAACAAAGAGCATACCTGTGATTACCAGCCCCTGCTATGCCACAGAACCACAACATTCCATACATCACTCCCATCTGCCCCTGCCATCCCCAACACTACTCGACCAACACCACCATCCACCGGCCCCTGCCATCCCTTATGTCATTCCAATGAACCCCATCATCCACTAAACAGCTCTACCAGCCCTAGTCATCTCCTTTACCACTTCACCTGCCGCTTCCATCCACACTGCTATGACACCAAAACATCCCCTCTGCCACTCCACCGACCCCACCATTCTCCCTACTATGCCAAGGAACTGCAACATTCCCTGTGCTATTCCACTGGGCCCCGGCCATTCCTTACACCACTCCACTGGGTCCCAGCCATGAATGCCGCTATGCCACCAAACCACAACATCCCTATACCACTTCATCGGCCCTTTCCATCCACCCTGCTATGACACCAAAACACCCCCTCTGTCACTCCACCAGCCCCGCCATTCTCCCTGCTATGCCAAAGATCTGCAACATCCCCTATGCTACTCCACAGGCCCGTACCATCTACCTTGTTATGCCCGTGTCATTCTCTACACCATTCCACCGGGCCCTGCCACCCACCCTGCTATGCCACCAAAGCAAAACATCCCCTACACCACTCCACCGGCCTCTGCCACCCCCTCTACCACTCCACTGGATCCCAACATCCCCAATACCACTCCACCAACGCTAACATCCTGTATGCCAATCCATTGTAATCCAACTCCATGCCAGTTCATCTGCCCTACCATCCTCTATGACAAATTGTACATCACTGTGGAATATGTCAGAGCTATATGGACTGTGGAAGATATTAGAGTGTAAGCTCTGCTGGTGCAGACATATATGCAGTAATGTATCCAGCTGAAACCTAACTCAAGGAATTCTGAGTGTCATCTGCACAGATAGGGGTCACAGTGAACATTTGGGGTCACTGCCGGTCATACAGCAGGGTCTACAGTTTTGCCACTTGGGGGCATTTCTTTACAATCCCACACTGTAGAGGGAGAGCTATGACGAGATAACAGAAAAAGCTTCTTCCTCTCACCTACAGCGACACTTATCCTACAACATCTGTGCGTCACAGGATAACCCCACATGCAGCATTTGTTGTGACGCCATTTACAGCAACAGAAGTGCTGAACAGGAAAGTAGGGGATTTGTGTTGCAACAGATGATAGAAGTTACCGAGACGTAATAAGTGCTGCAATGTGGACTCACCACGGGTCCCAAAGTCCTCCAGTGTGGGGGGTAGAACTTTAGGTCCCTGTATGAGAAGCCATACTGACACTTGTGGCAGCACAGAACCCTGCTGACAAGGCATGTATGGCATTCCTTTTTAATGGCCAATACACCAGTTCTATGTGCAGCTAGTTGCGGTTCCATTGTTGAGAATGCCACCCCAATGCATTGTACAATAGACTGCAGCGCATAGCTCAGTGCACCCCAACACATCACTGCACCCACGTGCTGTGTTATTAGAAAACATGAAGAGATCTCCATGGAGCATCAGACTGGTATTTTCAATGACCGGTATATACAGGTTGCTGCAATGGCTGTGGGATGGCACCACAAAAAGCAGAAGTGCATATACTGCCCTGCAACCACACTGCATGCAATCCAATTCTCATTTTTTGATGTTGTTCAACATATCAGACTGAAGTACATGGTATAGGATTTGTGGGGGACTCTTTACAGGGTAATATGATAGAAGATGGAATAGAGGTCTTGAGCAGAATTTTGATGCAGGTCAGAGTTAAAGTAACACAATGGTTTAGTGTGAATGGGCCCCAGAGATACTACAGAAGACACAGCGTACATAGAGAACAGGCACCTGAGAACCATCACCAAACTATTCATACACAGGGAGCTCACACTGTAAAATGAATTCTGGATACAGAGAAATATACGTGTACAGTGTGATCTCTTAAATTCTAAGCTCTTGGGGCATGTATCTGTGTCATTTACAACCCTAATTTATTGTATAGCACTGCGTAATATGTTGAGGCTATATAAATACAGTTATTTAATAATGATGTGAGGTATACAGGGTGTACAGTAAGTCCACATACAGGTAGGTGTTCTGGGTATAGCCCCCCTGCTCTCTGCATATTACATATAATTGTATACAGTTCTGTGTTTTCAGAAACTTAGTATACTCAGAGAATGTGTGCAGTACAGGGGGGGTATATAGAGCTGCCCAGGAAATGGGGGATAAACAGTATATGGGAGGGGTATACAGCACGGGGGTGTATGGTATACAGAAGGTTATACACTATATAAAGCGTTTGGGGGGAGGGGGGTCACGATTTAAGAACGGTGCTCAGTATATACAATGTGTATGAGGGGTATAGTAGTACATTACATAGAGGAGGGATGTATACAGTGTGGGGGGTATAGAGTATACAGGTGTACAGGATATAGCATGGGGGTATAAATGAAGGGTTCTCAGAGAATATACAATACAAGGGGTACAGGATATACAGAAGAGTTATACAGTATGAGCCTACAGAATACAGGGGGGTGCACAGGAAATAAGTGGGGTGTGCAGTGCATGGGAAGTATATGGAGCTTCTCAGGAGACATTAGGGGTATACGGGATATATACAGGGGGGTGTACAGGATATAAGTGGGGTGCCCTGTACATGGGGGGTATAGAGTATATGGGAGGTGTATACTGAAGGGTTATACAATATATACAGAGGGGGTACAGGATATAAGGTAGGGTTATACACTATATACAGGGGGGTGTACAGGAAATAAGAGGGTCTCTCAGAATACAGTGTATAATAGAATGATATACAGAGTGTGCTGAGTACACAGAACATGTATGTAATATGTATGTAGTATGTATGTAGGAAGAGGAAGCATGGTATAGCCGGGGAATGATGTGTAATATACAGGAGGAGAGCACATGATATATAAAATATTGATATGATTATTATACAGCACACCCCATGACACATATCTTTCCGTATATATGACACACATCTGTACGGTATTTGGGGTGTCAGCCCGCCGTCTATCTATCGGTATGTACACACACTTATAGCAGTAGTTACCCAGCAGCAGCAGTTTGACCTCCCGGGCCGCCTTCTCTCCGTCCTCCCGGAGGTTCTTATCGATGTTTTTGGATCTCTCGGCCGCCGCTTTGTCCTCGGCGCTCACCGTGCAGCCCATCGCGGCGATCCTCCGTCCCTCCTCCCGCCGACAAACCGATCACACACCTACAGACACCGAGAGGAGATCAGACTGCTGACAGCCCGCTACACCCTGCACTGCCCGACTGAGAGCAGGAGACGCCCACCTCCGCACAAGACCCGCCCCCGCTATACGCCCCGCCTACCTCCGCACAGGATCCGCCCCTGATATCCGCCCCGCCCTACATAGGAACTGCCCTCTAGAGGAAAGCGGGGAGAAACACACCCACTGCACCTAACATACCTCCCCTATTCTTTATTTGCTCCGCCTGAAGAGGCAAGAGACTCTGCCCCTTCAAGACAGTGACCTACCCTAAACCCGCCCCCTATGTATTCCGCTAGTCACCCACCCAGGCTAAGGCTCAGCCTACTTATAAATTTAGGAGGTCTAAGACCGCCCCCCGGATCCACCCGAACTCCTGCCCAGCCTTCCGACATCGCTTGGGTGGCGCTTGTAGGGGAGGTTCTACTGAAGTGCGTTACCCACAGCAACCAATAATATCCTAGCTACCATGTTATACTGTGCCATGCTGCCAAGGAACAGACAATGGGGTTGGCTGGGATGAGCTCACTGGGGGAAAACAGAATTCTGCTCTCACGAGACTAAATGTGCTTTTCCTGATATAGGGTCTGAGCACACCCTGATATAATGTCCCTGAGAGTGTCCTGGGGCTACAAAATCCTGCTGGCAGCCTAGGTAAATCTGCTTCTTGTCCCATAGTTTATCACTTTGTTTACATTCAGCTTGTCTGACACTGCTGAGGACAGAGAGGCCTCTTGTCAGACACCTTCCTTGTTTTCAGTCTCCATGAACTGTTCAGACCCAGAAGGGGACCTTTTGGTCCAAAACCCCAGTGCAGATCTATAAGACTCACGTCATGATGGTCCGATTAGGCCCAGGTTCCAGGGACTATCATTTCAAAGTCCAGGAGAAGAGCGCCAGCAATGTGTGACTCTACGTACTAATATTAATTGTATATCGGCCAATGACATTCCTGACTGCTCCCTGCATTGTCCCGTGCAGTATCCTGGGTGCCCTTTATGGTGTCCTGGTTGTGAGATGACAACCAATCATACAATCACAGTTCAATCATTGGAGGATCCTAATACCCCGGGGGGTCCTGTATGTTCATAGTGAATAGATAAAGGTTGGCACAGTGTTGTGGATTTAGGGGATAATGGCTCCCGCCTCAAAAATCATTCACTTTCAAAGAGCTGTTTTATGAACAAGGCAACATAGACAGGAGCCTAGGACCCGCTGGGGCCCCAACCACACTCTTCATGCTTTTTCAGTTGACAAGGGGAATAACTTGATTGGTCAAAGCTGTGCCAGTCACATGATAAGGAAGGGTGGACTGGCAGGCCGTTGGAGTCTGATGTGAGAAGTATGGAGAATTTTGAATGGATGCCTTCTGTTTACTTACTACCATTGGTCTTATCAGAAGGGATGAGAGGGCCAAAGCTGCCATCCTGCCTGGGGCCCCATTCTGCCTCAATCTATCTCCACCTTGCAGGAAATTCCTGACATCGGTCAGAAGCTTTCCCCATCAGGCATGGAGCTGTAAGCTGAACCAAAGGTCACCACAGGCACAGTTCAGGGGGCTAAAATTATGAATGGTCATGTGACCTTCCCACCTTCGTACCACAATGTAGTACCCAGGCCTGGGCATGGTCATGTGGGATTGCGTATTCTGAGTTCGGGTTACCTGACCCTGGAGGCCAGGTGACCAAAGATCTTCAGTCATGGCAGTGATAACACTACTTTGGCCGTTGAAATGCAAGACCGGTAGGTGTCCTGAGAATGACTGGCATAGAGACATCTCCATCGTCATGAAAGGTGTTTGAGCCACGGGACCTCCATTGACATGTGATCCTTTGCTCTATATTGGAGAGGGAACGTCACACAATACCCAGGTCCCTCCAACAATGGAAGGTTCATATTATCATCTCTAAGCAACTCAGGAGCGGCCCGGAAATCCAGAGCAATGCTCAAACTTTGGAAAATTGCCTTTAATTATTGAGCTGTTGAAGCCAGGGAAGAGAATGATGATTGGTCAAGTGACCGTCTTCACTTCCTACCACAATGGAGTACCCAGGCCTGAGCATGGTCATGTGTGGGCAAGAGGGAGAGAGCCAATTGTGAGCTCCAACACAGACTGAGCTTACAGAGGGCATTATATCCAGGGCAGGCTCATGGGGAAGTAGGAGAGCACTTGGTAAATATTAGTACCAGTGGGTGGACTTATTGACAGGTTCTCTTTACACGCCCATCAGATCAAGAAATTAAATTTTGATTTACCTTTCCACAGGCTACTGTATCGGTTGGAGGTCACACTAAAGCTTCGTATAATGGGGTCATCGTGCCAGCTATGTAGTGCTGCAAGAGGTTTGGTAATCACATGACCGGCTCAGCGGAGATTATTATTAATAATATTAATAATAATTATAATAATATTAATAACAGGATTTATATAGCGTCAACATATTACCCAGTGCTGTACATTAAATAGGGGTTGCAAATGACAGATGAATACAGACAGTGACACAGGAGGAGGAGAGGGCCCTGCCCCGAAGAGCTTACAATCTAGGAGATAAACCTCATTGGTTGGTAAACCAGTTCCTGTACAGGTATTTCAGCTGTGTTGGGTTGGAGTTTTCCTTTAGTTACCTTTAATTGGTGGAGCCACCATGGCTGTAATAAGATGTTGGAGGATGAAGAAAGGAAGCCGACAATCCAGTAAGTAACATTTAATCTCTCTTCTCAGAAGGATTACCTGGTAATGACGCTCCAGGGAAATCTCACAGGTTGTGTGTATGGTGACCACAATGGAAACATGGAGGGGTAGGTAAGTGATTGCGTGGTTGTATCTCAGGACAATGTGAATATTCCGGCTTTCATTGTGATGATCAGCAATGGGAGGAGCAATGGTGCCATGGCTGCCAATGTGTCAGCACTGCAGGCAAATATTCACAGTAATGATGATGGTGGAAAGCTTAAGAAGACTCTCACTTTATTTTTACTCATTCAGGTTGTTCTGAAAGACCAAACACCCCCAGATACCTTCCCCAGATACCCCAAGATCCTGCCCCCATCACTCTGTTGCTTCATTACAGCATTGTGCGAACTCTGTATTCCATGTATGAGCCCCGTGTTCCCCAAATTCATAACATTTTTCATTGCAGAGATGGTGACAACTTCTATAATGGGCACAGCAGGGGGTACAGACC
>NC_092865.1:44783377-44790341 GCF_032062135.1 Pyxicephalus adspersus | reverse complement strand
GGAGCCCCTCATAATGGGCACAGCAGGGGTTCAGGCCTAGGAACTCATCACAGGGATGGTGGGAGCCCCTCATAATGGGCACAGCAGGGGGTACAGACCCAGGCACGTTTAAGGGGTTCCTAAAACCAGGCAGACAGTAATACCGGTTCCTCACATCATACTCCTATGACCTCAGTGTGGGGAACCTGATCCCTATGACACCACCTGAGAGTGACAGCGAGCACACAAATGAGGCGTCACTATCATCCACAATAAAGAACAGGAAGATGGCAGCAGCAGGTGACAACAGCTGTGGAAGGACAAATTTAGGTGCTAGCAACAAAAAACAAAGGCCGGGGTGTCAAATGACCCCACATTCCAATGGAAAATGCAAACCAGCCAGGTACTTTGCATCCCCGGAGAAGGATTTACGTCTTCACATGTAATGAGCTGAGATCTGTCATGGTGTCACCTGAAATTTTCTTATGTATGATCTGGATGACCCCCTCCTTGTTTGTCTGGTGTGGGGAGGGGGGATGCCTTGAGATGTAAGCAGATAAACTTCTCATCCTTCACACAACTGACCATTCTCATTGGTGCTCAGATCTGGTGAGTGCTGGGAGCGGATGAACCTGGGAGGTCTCTTTGTATGAAGCACTCTCATGGTATATATGAAATATTTTATACTGTCCAATCAGGAGAGCAGGAGGTCAGTAAAGCAGAATGGTGAACCCCTAAAACAAAAAAATATATAGATATGGAATGTATCAGTTTCTGATAAAAAGTTCATTCTGCGTAAAATACAATACAAAATATTAAGCTTCAGTGAAGGGAAAAGAGAGACCAGCATTAGCTGTAATGGGCCAGTTTTGGTCAGCATAGTCTCTCTTGGGCCATTATTGTTCCTTATGGCCCAGCTGTGTTACAGGACTGCATTGGCCATCTGGGGACAGCATTATTCTTCATGAGTCAGTTTTGACCTTCATTTCCCAGCTGTGTTCCTCATGAGCTAGCATTATCCTTCATGTCACAGCATTGTTCCTCATGAGCCAGTTTTGTCCCTCATGGGTCATATTGTCCCTTATGGGCCAGTATTGTTTATCTTGGTCATCATAGTCTCTCATGGGCCAACATTGTTCCTTATGGCCAAGCTGTATTTCTCATGTCCCCTCTGTGTTGCTGATGAACAATGCCATAATTGGTCAGCATTGTCTCTCGTGGACCAGAATTGTTCCTTATGGCCCAGCTGTGTTCTTTATGGTCCAGTGTTGGCCTTCTTGGGCCAGCATTGTTCCTCGTGGTCCAGCATTGTCTTTCGTGGGCCAACATTACCCCTCATGTGACAGCATTATTCCTCATGGCCCTGTTTTGTCCCTTATGGCCCAGCTGCGTTCCTCATGGACCACCATTGTCCATCGTGGACCAGCATTGCTTCTCATGGGATATATTGTCCCTTATAGACCAGCATTATTCCTCATGGACCATCATAAGCCATCATGGGCTAGCATTGTCCACCGGTGTCATCATGAGCACACTGCTCTTTGACTTCAGAGATTTCATTGTCTGATGTTGGGGTTGCCATTGGGCAGATAGCAGTGAGATGGAGGAGCTTTTCTTTGGTGTCCTCCGTACCTCAGCCTCTGTTTGTTATGAAAAGTTCTGTGATCAGCTCTTCCATCTTCAGTGGCGCTGGTTATATGGAAACAGACGTTGCTGTCACAGGGGGAGAGATATAAATGATTGATCAGAGATCTGACCCGGCTGCTCTTTATGATGTACTTACAGTCAGCTGTAAATCTCGGCATCCATCATAAATCAGGCCAAGCGCAGGAATCTCAGGTAATTTGCCTTTATAGCTCAGACGTTTTGTTTGCTTATTATTGCAGGTTGTGTTCAGGGAAATTATTTGGCTTTGTTGAAGCAGAAAAAAAAACAAAATTACTCTGACTGTACAGATTGGTTAGGGTCCCTGGGAAACTACAACTCCCAGCATCTCCCCTAGAGGTACCACTTAGTTCAATAGCTCCCTATGTTTAACCCTGGGGTGCTGTGGCAAGTTTCCAGGAGTGCTGTGGGATGGGTTGCCATCTGATGGGCATAGTGCACTCTCTGTAACCTACCCCATCCTGATTTTACTGCCCAGTACCCATGCACTTTGGCTGGAGTGAATTGCGCTGCTTCATTGGCATGCCAGTCCTCTCATTCTTTAAGTTTTGTCAACCATGGTGGCATCCTTTCTGCCTTAACCTTATCTGAGTCTGTGCAAGCACACACAATCATTGTGCCACACTATGCCAATGCTGCATTATATCAATCTGCCCAGTGCCCGACATGCAGGTGATAAGAGTCAGACTGAGGAGGAGGAGGAGGAGGAGGAGAGGGCACTTAGCATCCACAGCATTATCTTCATCTCCCCAGGGTCCACCATTGATTTTTATCTGACCTGACTCAGGAGCTGTCTGCTAAGTCCTGACCAGCACAGAGTCAGAACAGATAGCCTGGAGGTGAGGGTGAGAGGCCGACCAGGGTTAGAGGATACCCAGGGCAGGAGGGCATAGGGGAGACCAAGGTGACAAGGTGGCCAGGGAAAGTGGGCGACCAGGATGGGAGGGCAACTAGGGTGAGAGGGCCACCAGGGAATAGGGATGACCAAGGTGAGAGGATGACCAGGGAGAGAGTGAAGGGTTTCACTGAGGGCAGTTCTTCATACACTGTGTGTGCCTGGTGGTGATTGCAATGTTTTCTGCCCCAGCATTGCAGTACTTGCCAATTTGCCACCAAAATATTGTTGATTGTTGCCCCTGTATTGCATACCTTTGCCCATTTGGAAGATTTAAAAACATTAACACGTTACATTACCTTATGAGGGGTGTTGCTTCTGTTTGTAGCTGTGGTTTTTTTTTTCATCAGCGTCTCTAATACTGTGTCTAAGTGAACCTGTAACCATTTTACAAATAAGGATCCTTATCTTGGTGTGTTAGCTTTGTGAATTGAGCATTGCCCCCCCCCCCCCTTTATGATTGATCTGTACTGAAATGAGTCGCAGTTTCCTGTCATTTCCTCTGCTGAGTTCTGTGACAAACCTGTAAAATGAACAATCAGTTTCAATGCGTTTGATTGGCCTGGTGAGGTCGACATTTGCGCACAAATCCTTCTCCTCTCCTTGGGGATCACAGTTGCTTCTCCCGGGGTCGATGTCAGGCACGGCTGTTATGCAGTTATTGATCCTTTTCCTTAAAACAAACAAATCCGTCACAAAGTCCGCGATTTCCAGCAGAGCTGACGCTGGATTCTGAGCTCCTGTATATTGAAGTGTCGCTGCTTTTCCCTGAAATCACAAACAGAGCAGAATCTTCCAGGACGCAGAGGATGATGATGACTAACACTGTCATCTCTGTCCCTCTCCCAGAAACCTCTGCTGTTCCTATTATTGAGTTGTAACAGTTTGGGGTTGTTTGTAGAAGGATAACAGAACTTTCAGGCTGTTCATAGCATCAGACAGCTCCCAGCACTCAGTTTGTACCACTATGCACCAGGGAGCGGTCAGAAGAAGCTACACAGCTACTCCCAAGGATTTTGGAGTATTTGCTGAAACACTCCAAAAAATGGTTGTAGTTTACTTGACTCTTCTTGCAAAGGATTATGGGTCATCTGCTGCCATTCAATACACTCTCAGCCACACTGCAACTACTTGATAACTGGGACGGCACAGCTATGACTGCCTGCTTTTAGGCTTTGGCTTTCTGATTGAAACCTCAGAGGAAGTTCTGTGGAAGCAGATCTGCTTTAATGTCAGTGCCAGCTGAAGGTGTTGGGGTCTTTTATTGCCTTGTTCAGACAGATCAGCTGTGACAGGCCACACATGGGGCAAATAAATACAGGAAGGGGCCCCTGAGTCATGGCCAGGCCCAGGCTGTGAGAAGTTTTTTTATTGATATCTGTAGGTAGAATGTCATCCTCATAAACAGAAGGATTCGGCTTTGTTCTGGTTTT
The DNA here is from genome assembly GCF_032062135.1 of Pyxicephalus adspersus. NCBI lineage: Eukaryota > Metazoa > Chordata > Amphibia > Anura > Pyxicephalidae > Pyxicephalus > Pyxicephalus adspersus. Next base: position 44,786,369 of record NC_092865.1, on the reverse strand, counting down.
ATTGGTTGGTAAAGATTCCGGCGTGGGGTAATCTTCCATCTCACAGTGTTCAGTACAGAGGTCACATGACTCCAGTATATCCAAGGAGCATCACTCAGTGCGCTGCCCCCTTGCAGGACTACAGTGCAGATGGACTACAGACACCAAGGCTGCAATTCAGATTGTATGTGACACAGAGACCTTTCCCAGTTCTTGTGGAGGGGTGGGGAAGCACTTATCACATGTAACCTCCTTCATATGCTACATGGTGTTGTGTCTGTCCCATCATTAAATGGTGTGGGGGTGTATGCACCTTCATTTCTGGCAGACATGTAATAGAGTAATAAAAATGGATGCTGTGCAGCACACTAATGATGTCACCCAAAACAGAACATTTATTGCTCCCAATATGGACAGACAGAGGCCTCTCCCGAAGATTCACCCGCAATGACATTTTTCACCCTAAAAAGGGCTATTATGATAGAGGGTGTGGAGATTGTCAATACATTTAGCTAAGAAATGATCATGGGGAAGAGAGGTTTTATCAGCTCTGGGAAGGTTATAGACAGGTATCTGTTTCCACCAAATATTATTTTTTAATATTATAAGGTGCCACCAGAACCACAAAACATCCAGCAGCTCTGCTAGGGCTACATAACACCGTGCCATCCTGGTTTCTTTTTCCAACAGTGAAAATAACTATGATGTATATATATATATATATTTATAAATTTTAAAGATTACAATTTATTCCCTCTTACCTACCATCTCTGTATCCCCCTAAATCAGAGAATTATGGTAGAATATTTTACATTAACATCTATTACATAATCACTCAGTGCAGGGCCTTCAGCAGTGCAATCTCTGTTCGGATGCTGCCACCTGGTGGCTGAAATTGATATGAAGCACGATTGAAATGGAAAGGCAACACCTATATTTCACCACCATATTATAAAGTGTTAAGGAAGAATTGAAACCACTGTAACTCTTTGTATCATTAGGATTTTACCTTCATTATCTGTCCTGTAGTCTCCCAGAAACCAGACAGGAAATTGCATTCCTCACAAAAGTCTTAAATCCTGCAGGACTGTCAGGGATTTGACATTTAATTTGACTGACAGGGATTTGAACTTAATCCTGGGATCCCACTGACCCACCCCAAAACCCCATGTTGGGTGTTCTAATGCTCATTTCAACACCCAATACCTGTAAGTCATGGTCGAGTGAACTGTAGTTGAACACGTGTTGGAAGTACAATGGGGTGAAAAGAGGACAGCCCATCCACCATCATCATTTCTTCTGTGCAGGTACACACCATACACCTGCTTCAACTACCTGTACTCATTGCAATTTGTGTTATACAGGCTGACCATGTGCCTGTCACCAATACTGCCATCTATCTGCCACATCATCATTATTACAGGTGGAGGAGGCCTGCAGGTAGTGTTCAGGAGAAAGTAAGGCAAGGACAGATTATGGGGTATTTTATGGGTACAAGGGCTGCAGAAAGGGTACAGTGTATAATATTTGTAAGCATTGACTTTTTTAAATATGTAGGACCCTGTAGGTCAGGCCTTATACTTAGTGCAGTGTAGCTACTTACAAATTTGCTGTTGAGATGCATTTCTGCTCAACCCCAAAGTGTCTATGTTCAGAAATTCTAAAGTTGAGAGGTAGAGCAATTGTCTCTTACATGAAATGACTACATGACATTGCTGTGGATGTCATATGTTGCAGCTTTGCATCCCATTAATGTCTATAGATGTGTTGGCTGCATTAGTAAGGTGATATTAGTGCTCTGACTGTTCTATCCCCTGATTGGATCATCAAATTCTGTTAGGATCCAGCGCATCTGAAACTGGGAATCAGCTCTATCAAATCCCAATGATTAGGATTGAATGAGTAGAATTTATGTGTTTTACAGCACCGACATGTTCAGTGTGTTTATTACAGACCTATTCACATCACTATCTGCCTAAGTGATAATGAAATGCCCCACCACTGAAGAATAACACCCTGGGGCTTATCTGGCTGAACGTGTCTGATAAATGTACCCATGTTTTGCAAGGAGATCAGTCATTTTTTAGTTGGTGCACTCTTATGGGCACCAGTTTAGTGTATTTTTAAGGGCCCATTCACAGCTACATATTATGTTCCATGGGTAGGAATGAGCCCTAAAACCATTAGAGCAAAGTGGTTAAGATGTAAATGTTTGTAAAGAGCAGTTCTGGTCAGTGACCTGCAGGGGGCAGCACACTCCCTCCATACACAGATCACTGACCACAAGGATGAACTCCAGGTAAAAGTGAACAGTATCTACATTAGATATTTGTATTGTAATAATTATATTGTTATGGACTGAGTGGTAAGGAGTTGGAACCCCTGACAAGTTTTTACAGCTGTCTCTGCTTCCATTAGGTAGGTTCACCCTATCTTTTAGTACCTGGAAGTCATTGTCACCAGAATTATCGGAAATCCAAAATGTTGATTTTACATCAGAAGTACAGAAAACACAGACATTTCAATCTGATCATCATGTGGTGACAATAAAAATATAATACCACTGTCAGATCCATGATGAATGCAGATAGTGGCTGCGGTTTCCTGTATTGTGCACATTGCAGACTTTTCTCTGTTTCAGGTTTACAGGAAATCTTAATATTGTGTTCATATTTCATGTCATTTTATAAACATGTTACCACCACACCTAAGGAGCTTGGACAGACATTGGACAGACATCCCATTCCATAACTATAGCATTAATAAGGAGCCACCCCTCATGGCCTATAAAATTCCTCTACTCATCTCAACTCATCTCATCTTTCCACAAGATTTTGGGGGGTTTTTGTGGGGATTTACCCCCTATTGGTGAGGCCAGGTACTGATGGTCGGGATTTGCCCCATTGAAGAGTTCAGGTACTGATCGTGGGGATTTGCCCTCATTTGTGAGGTCAGGTACTGATGGTGGAAAAGACCTGTCTCACCATTCCAAATTATCCCAAAGGTGTTCAAT
>NC_092865.1:44745513-44783203 GCF_032062135.1 Pyxicephalus adspersus | reverse complement strand
GATTTACCAGGACCCTTCACTGGGGACACCTGAAAACCATTATTGGGAGTCACGTGCATTTGGTCACACAATGTATATAACTATGACCGGGACAGCCTGTGATGTGAATGCTGCACAATATGTAATGCACACAGTTTTGTAATTTGATGTAATAGTGTTTGTGTCCTAGCAAAGTGACTTTTAGGTTATCATCATATTAATAGGTCACTGGAAAAATCTGACAGGTTCTCTTTAGATCTGGTTGGTAACCACCATCTAGAACTGATGATAGAAGGACACCATGCAGCTCCCCGGCGTTCATCACAATCTCCTCCCCACATTACAAAGTGATTAGAAGCTCAGCAGGCAAGGGTCTGTACTGTTCCTCAGTGTCCCCATTTGTAATTATTCATTAACGTGTGGCGGTCTGAGCTGGTACATCTGCCTCTTATCTCTGTATTAGGAAACACCAGAGATATGTCAGGTCACTAGTACGGAGGACAGAATCCAGGGAGGGGGATTATGGGAAAACCACCGACTTCTCTGCCAAAGATGTAGAAATGTGAGGAGCGGTGAGGACAGGGAGAGGCTTGTGAGCGACCTACATGCAGCCACATAATGGGGTAGTGTGTCAATGTGTCCTGAATTGTCTGGCCATTCCACTCTGTTCACTGATGTATGAAAAGTGCGCACAAAACATTCACTGAGAAATATACCGTGAGATGCTAGGTCTGTGTGATGGAATGAGGTTCTGTCCCAAAGTTCTGCCTGTCACAGCCTCAAAATATTCACTGACACCAACTCTGTGTGACTCATGGAAGAGAAGCAGCTGGAAATGAGAATGATCATCTCCCCTGGCAGCCTCGTGAATGTCACAATTTGGGGCAGCTGTCATTCTCCCTACTGACGTTCACATGACGATATTATCTCTGCTATGTCTTGGTTTTATCTCTGCTCTGTGGCCCTGAGGAAAGGAGATCCAACACCCCGAGATGTGTCGGTTTCCGACCAATTGTATACCATGATGAAAGCGGAAGATTCTCTGGATTTAGTGCAGGGGTTCCAAACAGGTGGATCGCGATCTACCAGTAGATCGCAAAGGCAACGCAAGATCATGGAGCCCTGCCTTTAAAAATAAACTCTACCACGCACAGGAAGTCCAAGTTTTATTGTTGGTAGATTATTTTGACTTGGTCATTTTAATAGTACTGTAGCTCGCAAGTCAAAAAAGTGTGGGCACCCGATTTAGTGTGTACATATTGCACATTTCTCACCTTTATTCCCATCCGGGGAGGTCACTGCTTTATGTTACATCAGTGGAATATGTGAGGCCGTGTTACAAATATGGCTGTGTTATGGCACAAACACGCTCACACTTGGGGTTTGGTTCACATTTTATTGTCAAGTACAAAGATTCATTAAATTCTCTGCTATAAACAGTTCCCTTCTCCCAAAAATAAGTAATTTATATAATTTAAACTATAAACTTACATTTCTCCCCCCCCCAGCCAGACTGTACAGGGGGGCAGGGGGGAGGAGATAATATTCATCTACGACACATTTATTACAAAGAAGTTAAAAATACAGAAAAAACAGCGATAAATTACACCGATCCTCCCGCCATGAAATCCGAGCCAACCAGGGAGGAGGCACAGGAAGCATGACTATACTCGGCAGGTAGGGGGCAGCAGACACGTTGTGGGTTGGAGGGCAGCTGGGAGCAATGCAGGTCAGGAAAATGGTCGTCTAGAACAGAGGGAGACTTTCTACATCCTTCAGGTGTTTGGAGCTGTGATTGTGCACTTACAACCATGGAGGTAAGTACTGTACATGATACTTTTTTAGTTACATTTTCAGGACTTATTGAAGCCTTAACTCCATGAAACTCTCCATCCCAGAGCTACAATCATTCTTCTTCTTTCAATTACAGTTGCTGCAAAATATTTGGTGCTTCTTGGTATGGGGCAGCATGTGATCCTCTCCCATGAGGTCTGAACATTGTCACATCACAGAAGCAGTGACTCCCCTCCATCACTCCCTGTAAGCTCTGGCTGGTGCTGTTGAGTTTCATTGGGTTGGTAGATTGACTTCAAAGAGACCCTGTAACTTTGAATGGACAAGGTGACAGGTTCTCTTGAAATTCCTTCCCATTGCTTGTGGAAGAGTGACACTGCATTTTATTGCCTCGTAATGTTAGTGGGAAATGCAAGCAGTCTGGGAAGTGTTATTGGTGAATTGCAGTGATAACAACCACTTAACAGGGCACGGCAATGCCTCGCCAGCTGCCACCTTTGATAAGGCAATTTCATGGCCTGTGGTTTATGGAAGCGTGTATATTATCTGTACCGTCGAGTTTTATGAGAAGTTTATTCCACGTTGACTGCTGACTGCAGTGGAAATATTCTACATAAATTCCTGACATTTTTCATATTTAAGTAACTAGGGATCTCACTTCTCTAAATCCTCAGCGACCGTGGCCAGCCAATATCCTTGATGGACTTGCACAACTGCCCCCCTGCCGCTGTGAGATACTCAGGTTACAGAAGCATCTCTCAGCGCGATGCTCTGCAGATCAGGCAGACGGGCCGAAGGTTTCCCTGAACAGGTGCAGCTTGGCCGATGATCTGGCAGGATCTTCTCTGGAGCTGCAAATGTCCATCATGTTTTTTTGGCAGGTGGGAGGGGTAGGGAGGTCAAAACTATTTTGCAGGATAGGATATGCAAGGTGACAAGAATTATGAGTGTAGGGATCTCCTCTGCATGGCTGTAGGGTTAAAATAGTTCCAGCTTCCTGTGTGTCATGACCACCAAAAGGCATCCACCACCCCCTCTCCAGCGCCTGGATTTTCTAATCTTTGCATTGCCCCAACTCACTTTTAAAGCCTTCCATGTTGAAGAAATATTATAAAGCAGGCAGAGGCCAGTAAGTCGCTTCCATATACAGGTGGTTTACCCCCTGGCTGCTAACCTTTGCCATGTGAAGATCATCTACTGGCCCTCAAAAGGAGAGGCAAGTTGGTCATGCAACCACGTGCCCCATTGCATGATTGATGTATTAGTTACATGGTGGGGTGGAATTTCCAGCCTGTTATCATGTAACCCTATGGTACGCTGAAGTGTAAGGAGGGGGGCCTAAGCCTGATTTAAGCAGATTGACCACCATTTATTTGTCTGTAGGCTCTCCCCCAACTCTCACTTATGAGTTAGATATTCCCAGATAATGATTTGCCCCCCCTCAAACATAGGTTTATAACAGAAGTGTCCACATACTCCATGTCCTCCCAACCTTTATTAATCATTTATCTCAGGCGGATCTGAATACTTCTGATGACTACAAGTACAGAATAAAATCTCTTATTATATTTCCTTTTATGTACCAGCTTCGGATATTGGACTTTCGATGATAGTTGTGATAGAAATATTGCTGGAAAATCACATTGGAAGTCAATTTCCCTCCAGACATGAAATGGCACCACAGGAAGGAAAACAAAATTACAGTGTGTTAGCAGGTTAGATACAATGAAACCATTCGTGTCACATAGCTAATTTCCAGTGTGATAGAGAGGAAGCTCCTTTGATTGGTCAGCTCACCCTCTATGTTATACCTACATAGACAGAAGCCCCCATGTCTGTTTTCCCAGCAATGACGGGGTTACTGGGTTTCGGCTGGCCATAGTTCCCACCCCGATACTTGTCTCCATGATGTCACACCGCCCAGGTTCTCCACTAGTTGCACAGCTACAAAAAACTTCCATAGAATGTAAAAAAAGTTCCCAATTGTTCTGCTTAATTTCATCTAAGAGGTGCATGTCAGAGGCTGCCCCAGTGGAGGAATGAAGCACACAGACCCCCCCGGGAGGTTGTCACCAATCGCAGACGTGATTAGACTCAGTATGTGCCAGCTTTTGTCTGCCAAGCTGCAGCTTATTCAGGCCATTCACTAAAGCTTTGCCTGTCTGACCATCCTTCTTCCTGGGGTTTCCTCCTCTTCTCCCCCTTCTTGTTCTTCTTCTAGAAGAGGCCCTCAGTGTTCCCCCGGGTATGGTCAGTCATTCTGGGGTGTCTGCCCTCTGCAATGGGCTCCAGCATGCCAAGGGCAACATTCACAATGACATCACCTAGACTTGTGTTGGTGGGAAACAAATGGCTTTTAGGTGCAAGTTCTCCTTGTTTGCAGATCTTTGTGCTCTGGGAATATTAGGTTCTTGTTCTCAGTGATAAATTTTTTTGTTTTATTGAATTTGCTTTAATATCCTTGGTGATTTTTTTTTAGCCCTCAGAATCTTGAGAGCCGTCAAGTTGCTTTAAAGAATCCATCAGACGAAAGCAGAAAGCAGGAAGCTGTATGGATGCTGGAGACACCTTGAAGGGTCCAGTTAGTGGACCCAGTTAAGTCTTTCTATGTACAAACAGCTTATGTGCAATATTCAGCTAACAGTATGAAAACTTCTGCCTCTCCACTCGCCTCTATATACAAGTGACAGCTATCCCCAACCACCCCACACCGGGTGCACTATGTACAGCCCCTTGTCTCCTCTGGGCAAAAAAACCCACCCATGAGAGGGACCAAACATCCATGGAGTATGCCCCTCCCAGTCCCGGGCTATGGGATATGTACCATTCTAACTAGCAGCTGGATAAGAACATCCACCCACCTCTATAGAGGGTAACAAGGGGTGCGCCCCCTTCTTGACACCCAGTATTGCCCACCCTCCCAGTGAAGATAAATAGGGACACATGACCGGTCCTGACTTTCACTGAAGAGCCAGCAGCATTGTCAGTTTGCATTGTTAAGTCTTGGGGTGATGGAGGAGACGGGGGGTTTGTGGTAGAAGGTTCTGGGGGAATTAGTGGCTGCCGCTGCTTTTACTGCTGCCGGTCGCCCAGTCGATGATGATGAAACTGAGACTCATAATCATGAAGAGAACGCCCAGCCCGGCAAAGCAAGCCGCCTGAAAGACACAACACAGAATAGGAACTGTAGACAATAAAGACCAAAACATTGTAACTGAAATTGACCGAATTCACTTGAATTGGAAAAATACATTTCATGGGGCCAATTTACTAAATGGATATACAGGCTGTTCACATAGCTAAATGAACAGTATCTGGCAAAGAATAAAATACTTAGCTTTGTGAATGAGATGAAATTGTGCTGACTTTAACTATCCAATCAAGTGCAAGGAAATATTCGAAAGAATCCATTTCTTTTCTACACATTTCCTGACATTTGATTGGGTATTCTTTGCAAAAGTGAGTTTTCACTGCAGTCACAAAGATAAGTGAATCATTCCTTGCAGTGTGATTGGTAAGTGAACAGATTTATTCCTTTAGTAAATCAGCCCCAATGAGTCAATGAGGAGGTGGTAATAAATGGGGTTTGGGGGGGTACAATCGAGTGGAAAAGAGCCACAGAAATTCCTTTTATCTTTTCTGGAGCTGTTCTTGTGCCATACCAAACCTTCATTTGCCTCCTTGGTTAAAGTTTTTTTTAAAAAAGTAAATAAATAAAAAGTAAAATAATTTTTTTTTTTACTAAAAAAAATAAAAAAAAAGTAATATATAAAAAAAGAAAAAAACAAACAGAAATGGAATAAACTAAACACTAACTCTGTATATGAGCTACAAGCACTGGTAGTAAAGAATGATACAATGCTGAATTTTGGTAGTTTGGGATTCAATCAATGGATCAGCAATAATAATAAACCAATCATGCTGCCCTTATAATAAATCCACCCTCCTACCCCTCGGCTCCGGGCCCCTTACCAAAATCTTCGGTGGGGACCTCGTGGGCTCCTTGTCTTTGGGCATGATACGGATGTAGAAGATGGCTGGGAAGATGAATATCAGACACGGAGCAGATGTGGCACCTGTTGAGACACAAATAGCAGGAGACAGTAAGGTGTGGCCGTCCAATCACAGACCAATTCCATATAATTCTCAGCCCCAGAGGATTGTAGGAGCATAGGATATTCTCAGTACATACAGGGAAGTTATTATTAAACTCACCGATGATGCCGAATATTCCCAGTATGTTCGGAGCGAAAATCACCAACAGGTTAATTAGGGTGAGCAGCACCACGGCGATGATGACATGGCGGACCCAGCTGAACTCCTTGTTCTGGAAGAGCATGTGCTGAATGGCACGCCGAACCTAATGGAAAAGAGAGACAACTCACTAATGAGGAGTGCGAGCAGGGAACAATGACAGCAATTAGCACATGAACTGCACCCCCTACATCAGCAGATATTCCTGGAAGTACCATCACATCCCCTCCTCTGGGTACACAGCACAGCGTGCTGCAAAGAGGACCTGTCATCGGATGTTATTTATTATAACATCCAATCACAGAGATCACAGATCAACCCCTGCTGCAGCCTCTGCAGTTACAATTTTGCAGTCTGTCTGGAAAATTGGGAAATGCTTGCTCCTGCCTGCGGCAGACTGATGACATCATTCCAGCCTAGGCAAAGTCACTGATTGGAGCACAAAGCAGGCTTTTAATGACCCTGTTGCTGTGTATTGCATATAAATATAGTAAAATATCAGATTACCGGGAATAGGACGATGGGTACAGTGAGGGTGACGGCGGTGAGCACAGCCACCCGGACACACAGGATCAGCACATCGAAGGGATCCACTGAGCTGTAGGTGTGCAGAAGCTCTGACTCCACATGGCCTGGAAGAGACGGGGACAAAATGTCAGACATCACCCTATTCTCCAATATATAATAATAAATGCTGATTACAGAATAAAAAGCAGTGAATCTGACATTCATCAACATGTTCTAGTGGTGAATCTCTATTTGTTTAATGGCCGTGATTGACAGGAGAATGATTGGTGAATGTCAGAATAGATCTGATTGGAGTATCAATTAATTGTAAAAAAAATTATTAAATGATCATTCCCACAAATGCTGATTGCAGTATCTATAATTTCATATACAATATCTAGAAATGCGGATTGTATTTAGGGTTGATGGCTGCACATGGGATGAATGATCAAAGATGGAAAGGAAACAGAATCCAGAAACATCAGGGAGGAAATAAACCATCCGGATAAAAATAAACGGAGATAATGACTAAACTGCACCATTAAAATGACAATGGACAATGATCCTGGCCAAGTCTCCCGGGATGACATGCCCCCCTCCCAGTCACATGGTATTTCCCATCCTCTGTATAACCTACCATAGAAGGTGAGGTATCCGAAGAGGGCGGCCAGGAAATACATACAGTACATGACAGCAATGGAGATATTAGACACGCGCTGCATCTTTTTCTTTGAGGCGCTGTAAGAAGAGAGGATTACAAAGATCACCAATGTAACAAAATGCCAACAGTCACTTCTGCATTGTATGCCCGAGGAGGGCTGTGCTAGCATGCCTTGACCCTGCTGGTGAACTACAAATCTCAGCATGCCTCTGGTGTTATTGGGTAATTTTATTGATCTGACATATGGATGGTGTGAATGGTTATTCCAGGGCTGTGACTCAGACAGTATGGAGGTGATAAAGTTTATGATTGGTGAAGATTGTAGGGAACCACTGGGGTCAGCTCACAGCAGATGTTGGTGATGGTTTGGGAAATGATATTTATGAATGTACAGAATGTATTGGGGTGGGGGTGCAATAAAAGACTTTTTGAAATCTGATGTAAGTATCACAGCCAACACGTCTCTGGGGCTGCAACCTCCTTCTTCAGGGCTGGCAATATGGAAACATTTGTACCTATATTCTGATAATATTGTCACCAATTATTTCCTGAGAAGTCATTATATTTTATATTATTTATTTTATTACTCAGACCAGAAAACAGCTGTTGTCCATGAGTGTCCCCATATTATCAGCACTGGGTACTTCACACCCTCCACCATGTTTACCAGTACATGGGCTACTTGATCATTCTATGTACACCACCCCCTGCTCGTGTATACTCACTCCTTCAGCTCGGTGTAAATAGGAAGAACCTCCGGGTGACAGACAAAGGCAAACGCCATGATGGGAATAGTGTAGGCCGTCTGCAGAGGAAGAGAGAGAGGTGACATCAGACTCGGCAGCCACAAGGCATTTATGTGATTTTTTTTGTTGTTTTCAGCTCAATCCCAAATATATTTGAGGCTGAAATTCGGAAAATAAAGATAAATTCATCACATATTGTAGATATCGATACATTTAACAATCATATGTGGAAGTCATGTGACCCGTACCTGGGAGTTCAGTGTGAACAGTTTGGGCATGCATTCTCCCTCATCTGGCTCCACAGTGGCGTGCCCGTTCTGATAGGCGTACTCGCTGGGCAGGCTGAAGTTTCCTGTAATGGTCTGGTTGGTGATGTCCATGGGCAGTGGGCATGGGATCTGAAACTTTTTATAAATAACCTGAAAGTGAAGCAGAGATGGAAGATTCGGAATGGCAAAATTTGAATGAAAGGGTCCCTGAACTTCAAGTCCCAGCATTTCCTGAATCCCAAGGCAGTGCCAGGCAATGCCAACATGCCACAGACAACCATGAAACAATGTTCTTGATGATTATAAATCCGACAATAATGAAAATATGAAACATTTCCCTGTGATGAGCAATCTGAATGGCAGGGCAATGTATCACAGGACAGTGCATACAGATATGTGTCACGTAGACCCCCCATACACCATGTACATGAACCGCACAGTGGTCACTTACCGAGCACAGAAAGAACACCATACAGCTGAGTGAAAATCCACTGGTGTAACCCAGATACCCTGCATGGAGGAAATACAAAGATTGGAAATTACCATACACAATAACACTTCATGTCCTGCACTGATGAGCTCACACAGGGGGAAACAGTTGTGTAAAGGTTGGATGAATGATTGTGTGCCCAGTGAAAATGGATGTGGGTATAAGTGGGTGTGGCAATGGGAAACCCCAGAAATTACCCTTTGGAAGTGTCAGAGCCAGCAATAACCCCCAGCCCAATCCAAGGCCAGTAAGCAGTAAATCCCAGCCATACATGGATTTTATCTTTCCGGACCCCAGTCCTAAGTTTGCCTTCTGTGTTCCTGAATGCCACAGAGGTGTTATTTAGCTGAGGGTTTCCCGCCATTAAAGGGACCCCAGGAAATGCGTACGGGAGGGTGGGGGGGTTATTGCATGGTCAGGTGATCACATAGGGCCACTGAACAGGGAGCCTGCATACTCATGGAGCCCTAGACAACTGCCTCCGTTGCCTTCCCCACCCCCGATATAAATGGTTCACTGTGGCTCGGTGGCTGTCACTTTGTATCTGCACCGAATCCTCCTGGTGATGTCAGCGGCGCTCAGTGTTTATCAGGATTTTTGTTTTTTTTCTACACATCATAATAAATATAGAAGAAAGATCTATGCGGTACTCACCCAGCTGTTTCATCAGCGCCAGCGGCAGAATAACGGAAATTGTAACCATGATCACCAAGTAGTTCCCGTTCAGGTACCAGTCCCTGGAAGGGGACACACAAGGGTTAATTAGAGGTATTAGATGGATTGAATTAATGGTCTTCATTTCACCGAACATTCATTGCTAGTGAATCCGCCACCCCCCCCCCAAAGTAGAACATTTTGTGTGTTGTGTTCATTAGTGTGATGGGTGTTACTGTTGTGTGTGACCACTTAGGGGAGATTTTCACTCACATCCTGTCACTGGAATAGAGGTATAATGGGGGAAATTTGGCAAATGCAGAAACAGCAATAACACAGCAGAGGTTTTACCCCTCCAAAATCTGGAGACAAAAAATGTTGGCTTCCCTTTAAAAAAAGCAGCCTGTACATTTTAACCCTTTGGTTCCTGATGAACTACAAGTCCCAGCATGCTGTTAGCATGGCATTCTGTGATTTGTGGTTTCTCAGGGGGCACTGAGCTCATATGGCACAACTCTGGGATGATCCATTTTGGGGGGAAGTGCGGTGACAGGGGAGGTGTCATAGTGTGGGTTCTCCAGTGCACCCAACGTGCTGCCAGCTCTGCTGTGTTTTTCCATTTCTCCACTCTGTGCGGTATTTTTAGGAGCTGAGAGTTCACACCGGGCTGGGAGGGCCGAATGTATCTCTAATAGGAGACAAGAATACCCACAGGGGGCTGCAGAAACAAGCACACAGCAAAGCAACATCCAGGGTGAGAGCTCTGCATGGGGGAGAAGAGGGGGAGAGAGAAAGGGGGTAGAAGGAGAGTATGGGGAGAGAGAAAGAGAAGGGGGAGCATGGGGGAGAGAGAAGGGAGATGGAGGGGGAGTATAGGGGGGAGGGTAAAAGAAGGGGAGTATGGGGTAGGGGAGAAGGGGCCATAGAGAGGGGAGAGAAAGGAGAAGGGAATTATTTAAGAGACTGTAAGGGAGGGTAAAGCGGGTGAGTGGGAGTATTTTGGGGGGGGGGGGGGGGTAGTCAGGGGAGTGAAACCAAAGAAGAAAGTGAAAGAACAGGAGGAAAGGTTAGGAAAGGTCAGGGTTGCAGTCTAATCTGCCAGTGTAACATTTAAGAGGTGAATGTTCTCCACATGTTTGGGATATGCTCATCTTGCTGGTGGTGGTCAGGGGCTCACGTGTTCTGGGTGTCCCCTTTCTGTGACTCCGCACCTTTTCACAAGGTCATTGCTTAACGTGAGGAATATATTACAGTTCCTGCACAGACAATATATCTCCACGTATGGAAAGTCTTCAAATATATGAAGAGGGGGTCTGAATGCAGAAAACACATTTATAATAAATATCATTGTATATTCCATTTTTATGAATTCTGAGGGCGTCCAATCAGCTTTGGGGTCATTGTCTAACTTCTCTAAGGGTTATGAAGATGTTGCAGAGGATTTTACATTATTTTTGTTTTTCATTTGATTTTTTCAGTTTGATTAAACACATAACTTATTGCTAGGGGCAGCCTCAGTATTTTTCCTCTGTTGCAGATTCTGTACATTGACCCCATTATAAGGCTGAGTGGGGAGAGGATGGCGATGGCGGGAAAACAGGAGGAGGGAAGGAGAGAGGAGGAGGCCATGGGCGATGGGAAGGGGGGGCTGCAGGTCGCCTCTCTGCGTCACTTCCAATAAGGGAGCCATTCACAGCGGTGGACGTGCTGCAGGCTGTTTATTTTTGGGGAGGGAGTGGAGGGCAGGACAGGCTGAGCGTTTATCACCGGCCAGATTTCTGTGGCTCTCCGGCTTTATTAAAGGTGTCAGGAGAACTCCCACCAGGCCGGGACACAGCCGAATATATCCAGAGCGGACTTCATTGTTAATGATGTGAATCTCATCTTCATGTGAAACCACTTGTGAAAATACGGATGAAAGTATTGGGAAACGCTGTTGCTTTGGGCACTTGGGGGCCATTTAAAAATCAAAGTGAGAACATCAATCCCAACAGCATGGGCCCCGTTCTGCAGGGGGCGCAAGTGAGACAGGCACATGTCCTGCACATGCAACTCCAAGCTAATAATTCTGACCTGAGGATGGGGATCAGAAGATTGCACAGGAAGTGCTGCATTCTCCCTGCAGGACTGAGGACTAATTAGTGTGGCACTTCAGGTTTTGCACTGCAGGGCTTATGGGGGAGATTTCCCTCTACTTCCTTCCCTGCAAACACCTGAAACCAGGGGAAATACTATTTTGCATGATTGACCCCAGTGATAAAAAGCCTTCCCACAGACATCTCCTGTGTCACCCTGATAACCCGGAACAAACATGTGGTGAAGCTGTAAAACCCACCAGTGAGGTGCAGCACCGGGAGAAGATTCACCAATACATATGGACAGAATAACAGAAACTGCTGCAGATGATAAGAATGATGACCAACTGGAGATTCTGGAACCCAGCCTCTTCTCCAGTCAAATACAGAAATGTACCAGAACCTCCGGATTCCATATTCTGGATTCCGTGTTCCATATTCTGTGTTCTATGTTCTGTGTTCCGTGTTCTGGAATCCATACATTTCTGTATCGGCCCGAAGAAGAAGCTGAGCTCTGGAATCTCCAATTTCTCATCATTCATATCATCTGCTGCAGTTTCTGTTATTCTGGATTTGTGGTTCTGATGTTTTCCCTCATCATTCCTATAATAAATTCTCAGCAAGTTAAATTTTTTGTATTTTGTATTTTTCAGATGTTAGAGAAAAGGAGATAAACGAGTTGTCACCGATAATGTTACTCACGAAGTCTTTTCTGAGAGTTTGAGAAACGTCTGAATGACGAGCGGCAACTCCGACTTCACAATATACAAATAGCTGGACATGGCTGCAGGACAAATGGAGATGTTAAAGGGGGACCCCACACAAATATTAAATTCCTGTATTGGGTGAACATCAGTGGATTTAATCACCTGTCAGATAATTGTGTCTCAGCTACACAACCTGGAAGATCTCCGGCTCCTTATTATTACTATTTTATAGTTATTGTGTATATATCCTTCCGCTATGGTGAGGTATGTGTCTCTGCCACTCCCACAATGGTGAGGTATGTGTCTCTGCCCCTCCCACAATGTTGTGTATCCGCCCCTCCCACAGCACATAGCTTGTCTCCAGTGTCTGAAGAAGACATGCTGGTATTTGTAGTTCCTCCAGGTATTCTTATATTATTATGGATCACAATATCATCTGATAAGGAGAAATTTACCTCCAATATTCTGCAGCGTTATTGCAATGGCAGCAGCCATCTTCCCCGGCGTCCCAAAGGCTTTGAACCCTAGCTGTTCATAGGCGCGAATCCCTGCAACAGAGAGCGACAGACTGAGCCGCACGAAGACCAAATCCTAAGACAGACAAATGGCTGAGTACCTGAAAATACCGACCGTCTGGCTGTCTGGGGGGCAAATTCAGATACCCAAAGGATCAGCATGACAGCCAGGCAGGCAGCATTCTTAGAGTAAAGGTCATCTCATATACAGGAAATCTCACCAACAATCCCGGAGGATTTCAGCAGCAGGTGGATGGAGTATGTAGACAGAAGGGCAACCGCCGTCAGGAGGAACCTAAAATACAAAAAAAAAAAAAAAAAAAAAAATGTTACAAACCCCAAATGTTCAGCACAATTTTCTTCCGATCTTCACCTGTCTTTGTGAAAATTGTCAGCAGGACAAAAAAAGGGGGTGAAACCCCTCAGCAATAAAACTTAATGCAATAAACATATGTACTATCTGCAGTCAGCAGGTGGCACTGTCAGCTTCTTGTCACATGTTTACTGGGCTAATCGTAACTGCTGAACTTCTAAAACAAAAATAAATGATTCACTGCATATTATTGTTTTTCATAAATTGAATATTTCTAACAATGAATAAAATCCACGGAACGGAACAGTTCTATGCTGACAATCCGATCCCGGTGCCCAGAATTTTACCATCAAATCAAACAATGGGGCCTTGCTCATAGAGCTTATAATTTATTAGGGATTACTTGCTGGGTGCTGCTATACTTAAGGTACCTCATAGGTCCATCCATCCCTTGACATACATGTAGCGTGTTGGGATTACTCACATTCCGTCTAAACATGAATCAGTAATGTGTTCTGTGGGGGGTAGGACATTAGGGAAATTGGAAACTGCGCGTGGCAGAGCTGGGGCAGATCGAGGCCGGGATTGGCAGGAGATGCCGCACATTTCCTGTTACCGGCCCTGAGTTATGGGAATGAGCAGCTGGAACGCTGAGGGGTTGGCCAATCCCATTCCGGGCCCCAGGTGCAGCCGCTCACAATATTAAACAGCAGCGCGTGTTCCTGTGATGGTGAATGACCTCCCACTCATCGCACCTCTATTACCTTGAGCTTCCTGTCTGACCCCCCCTCCCAGCTAGGGGGCATTAAAATACTGCAACAATGTATAGAAAATGTATCAATTATCTGTCCTTCCAATAACAGGGGAGATGTGATTCCCATCAGACACACGACACTCCTCTGTGCACCTTTGGCACCTGTGGAAGAGTTCTCATTGGACAGGAGATTGAGGTGGGTGGAGCCTAATCCTGAAGTCAGTGTAGGTATACCCCAAGGTGAGAGGCACACATGGGATGGAGGGGATGGGGGAAAGAGGGGAGGGTAATTGGTTTATGTTTATCAAAGAACAGAACATTTATCGATTGGTTGGAGCTTTATTAAGTTGTTTTGCTTGCTGTGTAAATATCGTTATCAGTGTTGATGTTTTTACAATCCTTTCCCCTTATAGTTATTTGTGTGGGGTGGGAGGGGGCCCGTGGGGGGGGGGGCATATTTTACCTATTTATCCTGAAGTTTTGCAGCACTTATGGATTTTTTTTTTCATCTGATGAATAGTGCTGACGGTGATTTAACTGCTCCTCTCCAACTTTTCAGGTCTATGGGTCAGGGGTGACTGGAAGCAGCAGGCTCTCTGTACAGCCCCATAAAGAGTCCTTGGAAATTATCTTTGGGGATTGCTTCCAGCGGCTGATGAATGAGTGAGTGATGTGCACACAGCGCCGTTCTGTTCTATGGAGACGGGAGGGAAGAACGAGCTGCACTCCGCTGTGCTCCGCTGTGTATGAGGAAAAGGCTGCAGGAGATCAGCAGCACTGAGATGAAAAGAGGAAATATTATTTTAGCGTAAAACCTGAAAATTATTCATGACTCCCAGAGATCCCTGGATTACCCAGTTTGGGTTTCCATGGAGTTGGACATAAACATTTGTAGACTGGCACTGTATCTGCATCTTGTTTGGCACTGCCTGCTGCTTGGGGGTCACACAACACTGCAGATCCTATTTAGAGGGTGAAGGATCATCTGAGTATCGAGTGACATCCTCCATGCAGTCATCAGAAGGGGAACCTGACACCGGCAACTCTCGGGATCTGAGCGCCCTGTATTTGGAGTAATTATTGTGGAGCCAGACAAAGGCAGCGCGGAGTCTCTGTACCATCGCCAGCCCTTTCTATTACACCCACCGCAGTGCCAGCTCCCCGGAACAGCCGTATTGGATGTCCCTGGGAGTGCAGGCTGCAGCTGGGAAAGCAGGAGCACTGCTACCTGGGCTCAGTGCCCACTAAAAGAGGCACAGGGTACAGAGAGACACTGTGTGCTCCTTACCAGGACGCAGGACAGGCCGTCCCACCACTTCTATTTCTAATTTAGTGTCCACCGCACCGAGGACCTAAATCAGGAAGCTGCAAATAATTTGCCATTTATAGGAAATTCATGAAATTGAAATGAAGCGACTTTAATAAATCCAATGCCAGGTGCTGGAATTCTGGGGGGTATGAAGATGGCAGCAAAGGTCTGGGACATTTCGGGGGGCACAACCATTCTTGTCGGGTCACATTCTTGTCAGATTTATAACATCGGCCTGAAAATCTGAGGATGGAATCCTGCGAGCTGAATGTGTCACATTTGTATTGTGTGATGCAAGAAAGTCAATAGGAGATGAAGCCGTGCTGGAGTGCATGCAGTCCCCCAGCTCTGCAGTGTGCCAAGCTGAGTGGGATGGAAATGCAAAGAGCTACAAGCGTTCAGCCGAGGGCGGCAAATACCTAATTCCAGAGCCCATCACGCCATTCTGGGATCAACACAACAATGAGAACCCCTCAGAATTCACACTGTGCACTGTGGACTCTGCACCCAAAATGAGGTATAAAGTGGACCTGTCATCAGATATAAAATGATCAGGATGACACCTCCAGGTGTTCTTACCTTTTACAGAGATCACATGACTCCCCCTGGAAATGCCACCATCTGCAGCATGCAGGGCAGGGGCATGGGCAGGAGGGGTCAGGGAACAGGGTGAGGGCAGGATGCAGAACAGAGCAGGAAGGGGTCATGGCACAGGGTGAGGGCAGGATGCAGGGCAGGGTCAGGGTGTGACTGCAGTTGAATGCTTTCATTTTGTGCTGTGGGGGAGGCGATGATGCTAGTAAATAGCAGCAGAGTCATCACTTATCACAGCATAGGAGGGACCTGGCCAACGCAGGTGCTTCATGAATATCGGTAACACAGGCTGTGGCTGCCATCCTCAGCTTCCTTCTGAATATTTTAATTTCCTGGCTGTCATGTTAATCCTTTGGCTTCAGCATTATCTCAGGCAATCAAGCAGCCAATGAGGTCTTGACATACTGAAGCCAGTAAATTAGCATTTTCAGAAGAAACCAAGCAGTAGCAGTATGTACATATAACTCCTCCTGCACTACAAGTCCCAGCACTCCCTGCAGAGGATGACTGTCTGACTGTTGAATGTACTCACAGGAAGAGGAGGATTCCAGTGTTCGCCATGGCGTATGCCAGTCCCAGGATGCCGCTCCCCATGATGGCGTTGCTGAGGTTGAATACAGACATGCCGAAGGAGGTCTTCCCCTCGAACTGCGGGAGGAGGAAATACAATCAGAGCGGAGCCAAAGACCCCCCAACTGTGCCACCCCACTGCTGTGCCACCAGGCAGCTACCTGGGAGGTTAGAGAGTCAGTCTTAGGGTTTGGTGTTAGGGGTCCATGTCAGTGATTGGGGTCAGTGTTAGGGGTTCAGGTTGGGGTTTAGGGTCAGTGTTAGGGGTCTGTGTTAGTGGTTTGAGTCGGGGTTTGGGGTCAGTGTTGGGAGTTTGAATTGGTATTTGGAGTCAGTGTTAGGGGTTGGTAATCGGAGTCAGTCTTAGGGGTTGATGTTAGTGGTCCATGTCAGAGTTAAGGGGTTCAGGTTGGGGTTTAGGGTCAGTGTTTGGGGTCTGTGTTGAGTCCAGGTTGGTATTAGGGGTCAGGGTCAGTTAGGTACGCTGGCCGGTACTCACATCAGTAAATCTCATTTTTTCCTTTCCGGTGACATGGGGCAGAAATTCCTCCAACTCCTGGCTGTCCACTCCGGTGTAACTGTGGAAATATCACTAAATGTTAGTGTAGGGTCACTCTGAAGGTGGAAAATGGGGTTGGCTGGTTTTTGGGGAAGGGGTAAAGAGTGTATTACAAGGTATGTTATAGACAGTAAGGGGGGTGAGTGTAGTACAGAGTTAGAGACGAGATCCCATCCAGAGCAATTTGGGATGATTTCTGAAGTTGCCCATCCTAGCCGGGTCCCAGAGTGACCATGTGGGCACCAATACCAGAACCTCCCTCCCCCTCTGTGTCACCCATCTTACCTGGGATCCGGGCTCTCAGTCCCCAACGTCCCGTTGGTCTTCTCCCCCAGCCTCATATCCACCATCTCTGTCTGTGCTGGGAATTCCATGTTCAGGGGGCTGTAAGACACAAAAACAGGGCAGCCGGGTGAATCCCCAAATCCCGGACACCATTGGCGTTGTGTTTACACGGACGTGGTGTGCGTAATCTGCTGCGTGTTTGCTCGTCAACTCTGCACTCCGCCTGCTGCTTTCTGCTCCCTGAAAACAAACAAGATAAGGAGAGCAAACGGCAGCGGGAGAGGCAAGGCGGGAGAAAGTGGCCACCAGCTGATGGTGACAACACCGGTGCCCACAACCTTTGGCACCACTCTGTGGGCATCAACAAGAAAACATTTACCTTCCCGGCCCAATGGCGGCTGAGGGTCTAGTGACAACATGTGACAATGTGTACAAAACATTTTGTAATCGTTACATTTTGTACCAATGCTGGGAAAAAAACATTTCATAGTCCTTCGGAAGCCTATAGGCAGATGCCCATTATCCCCGATCAGACCCAGCCCAGCCGTGTGAACAGGCCGACGTGTCATAGCCCAGCAAATGCAGCAAAAATGTTCTATAAAATGGATTTACACGCAGGGCAAAGCGGATTATTACCTAGAATTGTAAATCAGAGCAACCAAAACCTTGTAACAAATCTGCTGAGTGCACGGAGGTCATACAGAGTACAGACAGGAGGTCAGCAGCAAGGAGAGGGGGATATGGACAGGCATAGAGCTGGGGGGGGTCCATTCAACAAATACAACAATTTCACACCAACCAATGAGAAGGGTTTAACACAGCAGGAAATAATACCCATAATGGGCACAGAATGGGTACAGACCCAGGAACTCAGCACAGGGATAGTGAGAACCCCTCATAATGGGACAACCAGAATTACAGGTGCAGGGGTACCACAAGTCCATCATGGCCAGACTGAGAATTCAGCACAGAGATGGCGGGAGCCCCTCATAATGGGCCTTATGGGCAAAATGTCACAATGGAGAATAACTCCCAGCATTGCAGCTGACCCATGACGAGGGGGGGAGGGGGGTAGTACACTAATTGTTTCATTAGGGTCACACTAATTACCCCCCACACACACACACTCTGCCTAATCCCTAGGCATGTTTGGGAGTTAAAAAAAAACCTATAAATAACTGACCTCATCAGTCTGCGCTAAGATTTTCGGTTTAAGTGCTGACAAAGCCCCTTTATTCCCCCTCCCCCACTATACTCCCCTCTATGCCCCCCTCACTTTGCCCCCTCCCCCCAGCCACAGGTTCATCCTTGGACTATTTTCCAGCGAAGTGTCCCCCCCCCCCCCAATTCCTTGAACTTCCAACCAGATTCATGGATTTAAAAAATAAAAGTGGAAGAAGAATAAATTGGATCTATCGCACAGGGCGCACGGCGATCTCCAGCGGAGAAGGGGGGAGAGGGCACACACGTGGCGTTGTTGTGGCAACTCTACTAAAAGGACGGTCTCTGGTTTCCCGGTGTCACAGTTTCGGCACAATGACCCCTCCTCCATGTTCCATTCACAATCTGTGTCAGCACAAGAAACCTAAAGGGGGGCTCCACCAAGTCTACCCCGGCTATATCTCATCCCCTATACAAAATTTAACAGGGGGTGAATCTCACTGTGAATAAATGACCCAGAAGGAAATGATCAGCAAAAGTATGACGTGTATTGAAATGCAAAAACAAAAAATATTGAAATATTACAGTTTATCATCCCTTAGATGTGGTGGCTGCATTCATTATAGCTTTCCTGGTGATCCTGCCAGTAGTAAACTTCCTGCCCTAGGGTGACAACACTCACTGTATTTTAACTATGGAGTAGCAAGATGTCACCCTAAGACAATAGAACACCTCCCCCTCTCCTCCTCTGACTAGTGATAGGGAGCTATAATTAAAAATAGCTGGGAACCAGGAGATTATCACATGATTTCTGGCAGGATCAATTTATAGAAAAGTTCCAGCAGTTTCCCATTCAGTTAAGAGGACCTGTCTTTTTCTCCACAACCCAAACAACCAATCATCTCCTCAATATGTCTGCACAGGCTCTAGAAGTATCTGTTACATGGGATGATATACTGTAGGTCTTTGGATACAATGTTGCAGTTGTCACAACTATGAGAATTTCTGTGACGCCCCCCTCCCCCTGTCTGCACCCTTCTTATATTTTATTCTTTGTAACTTTTTATATTCATGTCACAGGTTGCCCATTTCCAGCATGAAAAGCTCTCTGACATCTCCACACTTCTAGGATTCCTTGGTAAGGAGCTGAGTGCAGGAGCCCAGGGAGAGCCAATCAGAATCCGCCATCCAGCGATCGGTTGTTCTGATTGGTTGCTGCACTTAGCTCTGCATTCCCTAAATTTTATTTTATGTTATGTTCTGAGATTTGCAGTTTAAGGAACATTTTGGCAGCACAGAGCTGAAAATTTCACCAGGATCGACCTTCACTGCCTGACACCCTCCATGCAGTCCTCTGACCACCTGCATCTAATTCAAGAGCTGAATATATTTATTGATGGTTTCCCTCCCCCCAACCATCCCTGCCAAGGTTACTAACCAAGGCCCAGAAATATCACATACCAGCTGGGGCAAAGAGATGGGCAAAGGCTGGGCATAGACTGGGCATGGGCCAGTATGCAGATGGACAAAGACTGCTGCAGAGATCGTCATAGATTGCTATAGATGGGAGTAGGCTGGTATAGAGATTGGCATAGACTGGTATAGAAGCAAATATAGGCTGCTATACAGCAGAGTAAATTGTCTGGTATAAATGTGTTTAATACCTGCTACAGAGATGGGCCTGGGCTGGTATAGAGGTTGGCATGGATGGCTATAAATGGGAGTAGGCTGGTATACAGATCGGCATAGACTGGTATAAAGATGGAATTAGGCTGCTATATAGAGGTGTTATTGGGCTGGTATAAATGTGGATATTACCTGCTACAGAGATGGGCATGGGCTGGTATATAGATTGGCATAGAAATGGGAATACATTGCTTTGCAGAGGTGTGAACAAGCTGGTATTAATATTGGTATTACCTGGTATAAAGAGGTGGTCCTAAGATGGCCTAGAGATCAACAAAGGTCAGTATAGAGATTGGCATAGACTGCTATAGAGATGGGCATAGACTGGTATAGAGAGGGGCATAGGCTGGTATAGAGATTGGCATAGAAAGGTAAAGAATTAGGTATGGGCTGCTATAAATATGGGTATTACTTGGTAAAGAAAGGTAGATATAGGCTGGTATAATAAGGACATATGCCAGTATAGTGATTAGCATAGACTACTACAGAAAGGGAATAAGCCAGTGCAGACAGGCCTAGGCTGGTATATAGATTGGCATAGACTGGTATAGAATCAGAAATTGCTATACAGAGGTGTAAATAGGCTGGTAGGAATGTGGGTATTACCAGGCATAAAGAGGTGTCTATAAGATGGCATAGAGATCAGCATACACCGATATAGAGATAGACATAGGATAGTATGGAGATTGGCATAGAATGGTAAAGAATTAGATATAGGCTTCTATAAATGTGGGTGTTACATGGTATAGAAAGGTAGACATAAGCTGGTATAGAAAGGGAATAGGTCAGTATAGCAATTAGTGTAGACTACTACAGAGGGGGGCATAGGCTAGTATATAGATTGGCATAGACCGGTATACAGATAGGGTTAGGCTGCTATACAAAGGTGTGAACAGGCAGTTATAAATGTGGGTAGTACCTAGTATAAAGAGTTAGGCATAGGGTGGCATAGACAACAGCATAAGCCAGTATGGGATGGACATAGGCTGGTATAAGTGTGGGCATTAACTGGTATTAGGAAGTTTGAATAGGAAGACATAGAGATCAGCATAGGCCAGTATAGAGACAAACACAGGCTGGTAAAAGTGTGGGCATTACCAAATATAGAGGTTTGCATAGGAAGGCATAGGGATCGGCACAGGGCAGTATAAAAATGAACTTAGGTCAGTACAGTGATGGGCATAAGCTGGTATAAGTGTGGCCATACCTGGTACAGAGAGCTGTGAATAGTCCAAAGTGTATTGTTGGGTCCAGCCTGCTACTAATTTGTCATGAAGCCCAAGACTAAACCTTGTACACTGTGTGGACTCCTGTCCCACCATTGGACGCATTCTACCAAATCTGAATTACAGAACAATTCATGGACAATCCCAGTGCTATGTACTAAGTATTGGTGGTGATACTTACATATGGGCAGCGGGCAGAGATAAAGTGAGGTTTCAGCAGCAGCAGTGGCGCATAATGTTAGAAAGTAACACTATTATGTGATTTCGTAGTGGCAGTGCCACCTCCCCCTCCCCCTTGTGATGTCACTATCGCAGCAGAACGCTCTGTCCCTATGACTGACAAAATAGTTCAGAATTGTGAAAGTCCAGAATGGCCCTGAACT
Source organism: Pyxicephalus adspersus (assembly GCF_032062135.1). Lineage (NCBI taxonomy): Eukaryota > Metazoa > Chordata > Amphibia > Anura > Pyxicephalidae > Pyxicephalus > Pyxicephalus adspersus. Next base: position 44,761,712 of record NC_092865.1, on the reverse strand, counting down.
CTGCCTGACCCCCTGTACCACCCACCCCAGTCTGCCAGCTTCTGTTTAGCAGAGATTTTATCTGATCACAACCACTTGAATCCGGAAAACCAGGTGTCACCAAACCGCCACTGGCGACCTGTGACTGACGCTCCAATCTCTGCCAGTTTGTTGAGTGATGACATTAATAGGCGGAAATTAACCGAGAGCTTTATACACCATTAATATCTCTATTTCCAGATTTTATCTCCTATGACAATATTCGTGTCATATGTGCAAACATTATGAATTGTGGCTGCACGGGGCCTGGCTGGACAGTGTCCAGGAGATGGCTGCGTCTGGGTTAACCTGCTATTATAAGAACATAAATCTGGTACTGGGATTGAAAAATCCTTTATATTCAAAACAAGGACTTTTTTACCTTCCCCAATTGGGACAAATCCTCCATTATTTGTATCTCATACATCCCCCCTCCGGACACTGCAGATCACAGTAGGAGGAGTCAGGGATGTCAATTTAGAAAACAGTGGGTGGGACTGGGCGTAGTCAGGTTCTGATTGACAAGCGCACTGATAACCACACCCCCTATAAAAATGTTCTAGGTCACTGTAGTGCAAGCAGTGGCCCGAAGGTGACAACACTTCTCCTGGATCAATCAGCAAATTTGTATCAGAGTGTCAGCAATCATATTGATTATTTTTGATTATCAATCATGATGAGAGCAGACAGAAGTAATCTCACTGCCGCATCCAAAGCAATAATCTGGCATTCACTGCAACCTTCTCTGCTGTGACCCCTCTGTTCACTGCTATCCTGCATTCCTTAATGACTAACTACCCCTTTAGGACCCCCAGTTTTATCAGCCTGATATGTGAAATGCTGTAATGTAGGGGTGTCTGGATTGGGGAGTCCTCACCAGGTCCACTTTAAGAAATATCTTCTGCCCAATAACAGAGTGAATACAGAGACATTTCCATATTAGCATTCCTGGCCTTAGCTAGTGAGGGTGTTGGGTACTCGGTTTGCTATCCTATTGGTGACCAATGCAGCTTTTATGCAGGTCTTATGCAGCTCCTATTCAGCTCCTCATTATAAAGGATATTCAGCTTTTTATGACTGAAGTTCATTTATTTATAATGAATTGGGAATAAATAATTCAGAGAGATTTCTCAGTTTGTGGATCTCAGTTTGTGAACTAATATGATTGAGAAAGTCATCATCGTGATTACCAATATTGCGCCATTTCTGTTCCCATGATCCCCGGCTTCTCTGATGGTGCCCCTGATGAGCACAGTGCTGCATTCAGAAAATTTCCAGAGATTCCGCAATAGATGGGACTCCACCTGCCAATTAAACTTCAGTCAAACATGAGCGACGCCAACGTTATCAGCTTCACACTAATCAATGGGCTCTTTTGGCGGAGAGACCCTACAACAGGGGATGTGGCAACAATGACAATGATATCTGGATAATGGCAGTAAGGGGCCCCTGGAGGTGTGAGGCCCCTGGTACTGTACAATTATTATAATATGGGGAGATCTTTCAACATGCCAGGTAATATGGAAATATGAAGCAATTTTCATTGACTGTTACCCAGGTACCCCTCAATAGCCCCCTGGAACCCCTCTGCATCTCCCAGCATTCAGGACCTCTGGAATAGACTATGCATCATGCCTGCAGGTTGTGGCTGGATGTGCACAAGAGCTGACTCTTCACATCAGACCCCACCCTGTATTATAAGGGTCTCTATGTACATTGGGCCCCTCCTCCCCATTACAAACTGTGAACACCTTAGAAAGTGTTGAACGAGGACACTGCGATATATAACTCCAATATAAGGAGATCAGCAAATCAAATCCTAAATGCACCGCACATAACCTGACATTACGGAAATTTACCAGAGAATCATCCTAAATCAGTCTATAAATGTTCTCCAGATTTCAATCCCCGATATATGCCAATCCAGGAACATAAACTGCATATCTGAGTTTATGTGCCTTATCATAATGAGATCTCTGTTCTACTAGTGCACCAGTCATATCAAACTGACTGGAAACAAAAGGCATGCACCTGATCTTATCTCAGCAGTACAGAAGCCTCCATAATACTACGGGAGGATCTACAAATTATTATTATTATTAAGAAGCAGTACTTATATAGTGCCAACATATTATGCAGTGCTGTACAATAAATAGGGTTTGCAAATTACAGACAGATACAGACAGGGACACAGGAGGAGGGGAGGACCCTGCCCAGAAGAGCTTACAATCTAGGAGCGTAGATAGAGAATAAACAGCCAAATGAAAATGATGTGTCTAAAGTTCTTTATTTACTTTAAAGTCAAAAGAGTCTTACATCTCAATTCCATTTGTTTTACATTGGCCCTGAAGAAAGGGGTTTAGGATCCTGGAACGTGTTAAGAGTTTTTTGAAATCAAAAAAGGAAAAAACAATATCATCTTGTCTTTGTTTTTACATTTTGCACAGTTAGACTTTAGGTGCGTACACACTTCCAATTTTTATCGTTCCAATCGAACGACGAACGATCGATTGGGCAAAAAATCGTTCGTAAAAAAGTAACCAACGACGCCGACGAACGAGGAAACTCGTTGGAAACGAACGACCGGACCGGCGGATCGGACGACGATCGTTGAACATCGTTCGTGTGTACGGTCGTTCGTTGATCGTCCATGGGCTGAGCATGCGTAATGAACGAACGTTCGTTCACTTTCCTGTCGTGCACATAGTTCCTCTATCGCTTAAACGATCGTATCTATTGTGTGTACAATATCTACGAACGATCGTGTCGTTATCTCTATGTGCAGGATCGGTGCTATACGATCGTTCGAAAATATCGTGCAGCATCGTTCGTCGTTCGTTTTCCAACGATAATAATTGGAAGTGTGTACGTAGCTTTTGATCACTCAGATCCACCAATCAGAGCAGAGATTTCCTTATTAGAGGAAAAACCCCATTGAAACCATTCTGCTATAATCATCACCAGTCTCAGTCTGATCCATGGATGGCGCTACTGTGCAGAAACATTCTATTGTCTCCGTTTTATACAAGTTAATTATGTGTCAGTTTATTATTAGATGGTGTGCTGTGTACAGGCTACTTGTTCAGACCATTATTATTATTATTATTAGTATTATTAAGAATAAACAGGATTTATATAGCGCCAACATATTATGCAGCGCTGTACATTAAATAGGGGTTGCAAATGAAAGACACAAATACAGAGGAGGACAGGACCCTGCCCACAAGAGCTTACGATCTAGGAGAAGATAAGGATACATTTTTCAGATATTTTTGAAAACAGGAAATTTATGAAATGTATCTCAAAGGAGACACTATATTAAGGTTGTATTGGGGGGAGGGGTTAAATAATGTTTATACGCCCCCATATATGACACCCGCCATGTGACCAGGACACAGTGTATGGATTCTGTATGTTGTACTCTATGGAGTCACATGAGTACAGATATATGATACCATTAGAGCACTGCCCCCCATCCGCTGTGACCTCATTTAACCCCGTCCTGCCGGCTGCTGGCTGCAATGTGGAATGTTAGCTCTCCCGGCTCAGAAGTGACCCCATTCTGTATTTATAGGACGCGATGTGAGCTGCTGAGTACATTTGCCTGCGCATTTTGCGATGACGCAGAGTAATCAGAGAGACGGCCTGGCTACAGGCGCACATGTTTAGGTTCTGTCGCCTTGATATTTTCCACCCATAAAACACACAATGAGAGGGTGGTTGTTATACATTGCAGAGGGTTACATTGGATCATTATACCGGCTGCATGTGTCTTCAATATATAAATATGTATCTATATATATATAACGCAGGACGGCGCATAACTGGCGGGGTTCTCAGGGCCAACATTTAGCCCCCCCAGTGCTCTGTGTCCCCAACACTCCAGGTTTTCAGTTTTGGAGTGTGACACAATGTTAAATTTTGTCATTTCATCATCCCTCTGTCTGGTACATTTCAGGAAAATATTTTACAAAGTGAACACAGCGGTTGAAAGTCTGCACCACGACTGAGACTCTGCAGCCTGGAAATGTCCTGTAGAGGACGCTGTGATGGATGTGTTCAGAGGGGACCTGTCATCAGATAAATTTGTTCTTGTTATGTGCAGCATTCTGATCCGTGTAATACATCCAGGTATATTCTACCTGTCACCGAGATCACAGTACAGCCCTTCCCCTGACAATGCCTTCATCTGCTTCTCTGCCTTGAAGGATGGCGCCATTATTGTTCACGTATCATCCAGGGCCCAGAGAAGACACAACAGTCCTTGCTGCAGACTGTCCCTTTGTGACCGATACAAAGTTATAATGTTGTAGTTGGATCACTGGGTGGGAAGGAGACTATAGAAATGCTTCTTCTTGCCTGCAACAGACTGATGACATTACTCTAGCCTAGACAAAGTCACTAATTGGGCGTCATAAAAAAAGGTGGAGCGTTTCCGAAGAATAATCTTATCGCAGTACAATTTGACATGGAATTAATTCATGGAGACTTTCATAATAAAAGCTTCATCCCAGACTTGGCTTCTCCTATGATCAGGGCGTGGCACCTCAGCCCAGCTCTAATAAAGGGGTACAAATTGCTCCAACGTTTGGAAATTTGAGATTATGCTAAATTATAAATGGGAAATATTTCCTGGTGAAATGAGTCACTGAGGATAACAGTGACTATGGAGAGGAGGTGCAGGGTGGAGTAAAGATGAAATGGGGTTAGGAGACCCTGGAAACAGCAGGTGTTGTCACTTTGCCATGGCAAGAAGGACAGCAACACCAAAGATAGAGGAGGGGAGGGGCATTAGCTGGAGAGGTGCTACTGGTGGCCTAAACCTGAACAGTCCACCTCATCACTGTGAGGAGTGACATCATCACTGCATTGGACAGAGGAGTGACATCATCATGGCAGGGGACAGAGGAATTATATCATCACTGCGTAGGCAAGAGGAATTATATCATCACGGCAGGGGACAGAGGAATGATATCATCACTGCGTAGGACAGAGGAATGATGTCATCACTGTGTATGACATCATTTTAGGTTCTTTAATAACTGATCTGAACTTTCCTGATTCATTGGGATTTGCTGTCCCCACTATTGGTGCACTAAAAGCGTATTGCCCTATCTTGTTTGCCCAGTGTGATGTAGTAAAATAATTGCATGTTTTTTCTATTGGGGCCCCCCAATACCCAGCCATCATCCACTGGGGACCATCTGCCATACTGCCCCCCCCCCCTCTGCACGGCATGCTGGGTATTGTGTGCTTGGTCACTACTCTGCACAGAATCCAAAGTTCCAGGAAGATGACCTCTAACTTTTTGCCTGCAGAACGTCTAAATATATCCCCGGGCCGTGTCACCCCCCTGGTCAAACAGTGGACCTGATGAAAGCCAGGTGACCCCAATCACGAGCCTCAGAGGAGACAACGATTGTGCCAAAAATCACTGCGCACAGAATTCGAACGTCCTTCACCGTATTCACCCGGAATGTGTGTACAATGTGTCTACCTATGTGCTGTGTGTACTTACCTCCATATAATGCACCAAACACTCCACCACCTACAAAACACCTAATAAAGAGGACCTGTCAGTGCGTCTCTGTCCGACCCACACAATATACAGCAAGTCCCATCCCCATAATCAAACTGGAGGAGAATGCAGATGGAGACATTATTAAAGGAAAAAAGAGAAGGGGGGGGGGGGGGGGGTACTGTGATATCAGGGTATACAACACCCAGTATATAGCACGCAGTATATAGCGCACATTGTATACGGCACACATTCCGTGGCACATGGCACACAGTATATAGCACACATTGTATACAGCATCCAGTAAACAGCACACCGCACATATTGTATACAGCACAGATTATAGTATCCAGTATATAGCACATTATATATGGCACATAGCACATATTGTATACACCACACAGACATAGCACGCAAATATAGCACACATTGTATACAGCACACATTACCTGGCACCCAGTATATAGCACACATTGGGCCTTATTTTTTAAGGCTCTCCAAGGCCAGGGAGCATACACTTTCATGAGCGAAGCTGGGTGATCCAGCAAACCTGATATAGATTTTTTTAAAGTCATTTGCTAGTTTTTAGCAAATGTTGTCAATCCTGGATCAGATCCATTGCAGGTTTGCTGGATCACCCAGCCTCACTGATGAAAGTATATTCTCTCCAGCCTTGGAGAGCGTTAATAAATCAGGTCCATTGCATACAGCATACAGACATAGCACGTGGTACATAGCACAGTATACAGTACATGGTACACACTACCTGGAACAGATATGTGTGTAAATAGCACACATTTTATACACACATAGCACACTTTATATGTGGCACACAGCATACAATGTCTTCAGCACACATTACCTGGAACCCAGTATATATCACCCATTGTACAGTATACAGCACACAATGTATACAGCACACAGACAAAGCACGCAGTTTTCAGACTCCGCACAGCACAAAGTTGTTTAACATTTTATGTGAATTCCGCCTGGAGTCTAATTAGGGTAGCAAACCTTCAGGAGGCCACAATGGAAAAATACTTTTCCAGGAGTGATAAGATAGGCCTTGTCTCCACACTCTGACTCACACAGCCCCAAAGGGTGTTCCCGGACCCAGAAAATGACAGGACACAGAGCAGAACAGTGGTCACCACCTTCCATAGTGACACCAGGGACTGAAAATTTACCCCTGGAAATTTACTATTTATCAAACAAACCCCCTCTTGGAGTATTCTGTGATCTCACATTTTTTGTCTTTCTGCACAGAGATCCTCCCTCAGACATTTGTCATGGCATCGGTGATAGATTTCCCCCACTGATGAATTTCCCTTCACTTTCTTTTCTGGTGACAAAATTTTGTTCAGTCCCGGTAACAATGTCCATCAGGACAAGCAGAAGCGGGGACACAGACAGCGATATATATTGTGTTCACTATCATCTAACACCTACTCATCATTATACTGGAGGATCCAACACTGCCCTAATCTGATGATGAATGAAGAGATTTCCAATTAATCTGATCAAACGGTTCAGATTATCACTCTCTAATCTGAGCTTCACACACATCCACAGCCAGATATCTGATCGCACGCAGCACCACTCAACCCCAATCCCTTCCAGATCCCTGACCTCAATTACTACTTTAATGTATTTTTATATCACCGATATATACCATAGTGCTGTACAGAGCCCCATCAGTCTGTGTAACACAGGAGCTGACAGTCTTATGTCCCCCCAAAGTGACACACTAATAATATACATTTACATGAAAAACTGAGCCAGTCCCATCAGTCTCTGTACAGAGGAGCTGACACTCTGTCTCCCCACAGTCACATATAAACTATTATCAAACATTTACATTCCTCGACCAAATACCATAGTGCTGTAGAGACCACTGGGCCAGTCCCATCAGTCTCTGTAGAGAAGAGCTGACAATCTAATGTCCCCCCGCAGTCACACTCCATTATTATACATTATATAGCTCTGACATATACCGCAGTGCTCTACAGAGCCCCATCAGCCCCACAGACCCTTTGTTCCATGCTGTGTCTATGTTGGGGGGGAGTGTAAGGTTTTTTTACAATAACATTTTCCTTTATATGAGGCTGGTATAGAATGTCGGGGTGACTGGTGTCACAGATCATTTGCGTCAGCAGCACATTTTAAGTTTCTTTACCCGAGGGGGGGGGGGGGGGGATTGTCAGGGGTCACCCGCACACCAGATGTATTTATATATATGTACATTGCTTTGGTTGCACTAGGAGAGCCCTGAGGGGTGACCAGGCCGGGAGAGGTGCATGCTGGGTATAAACGACAGGGGGCATTTTCTTGTAAACAGTGCTACCCATATGGGGGTAAAAGCAATATCACACCCAGTGGGGGGAGGTGATAAGCAGTCACAAACATAAAGACATACTTTCACTGAATGCCCTCTGTAAGCATTTAATTCACAGGGAGAATAAAGAGAACCAGTCACATACACAACATTACAGCTAACACTACAACTGTACATTTTGTCTTCTTTCATGACAGTAAAATCTTCATCCTCTGTGGAAATGTACATGACACATGTCTGAGCATTCAGCAACCAGTACTTCCCACCGCTAGCTTCTGATTGGCTGTGTATGGTCACATGTTGTTTATTGTAATAAGGCTTGCCATGGCATGACAATTGATATTTATTATGAAAGGAGAATAAATCAGATGTCACAAATTCCTTTTACTACAATCTTTTTACCCACAATGCCCTTCTCTAAAGAGACCCTGTCCCCAACTAAAAAATTGCTTGTAAAAGCACAGAAAATTCCAGAAGGAGTCATTTCCTAGCACAGCTTACTTCATCCTTACGCATCATGTCCCTCTCTTCTTCTATTTGCTTCTTGTGCTGGCCCAGCTCCTCCCCTCCTCCTATCCCAATGGGGAATACTATAGGGTGTCATTGAATGACGGCTCCGAGTCTGCTGGAGTTGCTAATATCTCTTCCAAGATGGCCCCCCAGATTGTCTGCACCAGGGAGGCTTTGAATAGCATGAAATCTGTCCCATGTAATCCTGTGGTTGAGTGGTGTTGAGGTAAGGGGTGCGGTGACAGGTTCTCTTGACCATGAGCTGACCATCAGAATAGCCATTCACAGTCATTAGGGGCTGCACTGATAAAGGAGCTATAAATCCATTATACTTCCACATACATCACAGAGGTGACGGATTTACACCGGAAAATATTGGAAAATCCATTTTATGGCATTCCGGGCTAATTAATAAAAATGATCAATCACAGAATAAACACACGGCTCTTCCCCCAACACCTTACATCATACACCTTTACCCCATTACACTCCCATAATACAACAAATGGGCGGGCAGATCTCAGCAATTCCTCTGTTTCACCTTTATATTGATTTAAAAGTCATTAAATAATCCCTAAATCCAGCCAGTGTGATCAGCTAAAATCTGTACATAAAGTGGGAGTGACTGCACTTTATTTGGTGCTTAGATGGAACTTACAGGAAGGAGAGAGCGGTGAGAATTACCAGTACGATGGTGTCATGGCGAAGCAGTGCAGACCACAGAAATGTTTCCCATATAAAATAATAAAGACTGGTCACTGGGGCTCTTTGTCCAAGTGCAGGGAGACCGGTCTGGACTCCGCCCCCTCCTGAAGTTGTTCTGCAGACAGCTTGTAGTGGGTGGAGCTGCTTGGCTCCACCCACAGCTCTTTTTTGTACAAGCTTTGCACAATATTTAATGCTTCAATGGAAGTTTATATGCCCAGAGTTCAACTTGAAAAATCTCTTACAGATCACCAGAGGGTTAACAAGATTGTCAATGACGAGTGGAAGAAAAGTCAGAGAAGAGTGACGGCTCAGCATTTTCTACAAGAACAATCTCCCCCTTTTTATAGGTAATGTTCACCTTATTAAACCGCCAATAAAGTTCAACATTTTATGTTTATTGTCTTCTGAAAACTTCTATCACCTTTTCTAGAAATTCCAGGTGATTTTTCTGAACTATCCCAAAGGGCAGTGCCCCGGAGAATGCACCTAAGGGCATTGGGGAAAAAGAAATTTGTTTGGTTTTTGGTGATTTTAGTGGCCCTCACTAAAGTCAGGGAGGCTTTGTAGATATGGCTGTGCTCTATACAATGATAGCTGTTCATATAAACAAAGCCTCGCCAGCAGTGGTGCTGACATGGAGATCACATGACTTTTTTTTTATAAACAATGCAATGCCTAACAAGACCATTTTGCTGCCATTTCCCCTGGTGATGTCCAGCAGCATTGGAGGTTTATTTTAACTTATTTCCATGAAACAGGAAGTTTTGCAACAAAATCACGTTCTGTGAAGTAGATTTGGTCTCTATGCACTCCATGCACCCAACACCTGCTGGAGGGTTCCTCTATCTACTCAGTTCTGCATTCATTTCTATGAAGGGCCAGGAGCAGCCCGTGTGGTTCTCTTTGATAAACGCCTGGATCCCATGCTGTTCGGGTGCTGAATGTGATTGAGATGTGTACAGAGAATGCTCAGTTTTGGGGTCACACAGCATTGCTTATTTCCAACTTTATAGTACAGATTCTCAGAAAAGCTACATGTACCCTAGAGATGTTCTGCCAGGAACAGGCGGTGTCACCTTGTGGAAGGTATTTCATTCCTCCAGCATTGGGGGGTCATTGCATGTTGCCATGCATGCCTACAGCACTGTCTTCCAACACGTCAAAAGGCAGGTAATAATATTAAAAAGACACTGATAATGCGGCACACTGCATGCAAATATGTCTGCTGCTGTCTGTGCAATATCCCTGTGCTGAAAAATTCCTCAGACCTGATAATGATGGTGATGGAAAATCAGGATGTGTAGATATATTCCCTGATATAACAAAAACACAATTTGGGGTAACTGACAACAGGAACATACAGGACCTGAAATATGGGGAAGCTTCAATGATGCAGAGAAACAGGTAATGACTTTGTCTAGGCCGAGATAATGTTTCAGTCTGCTCCATGCAGGAGGAAGCATGGCCTCAGTCTCCTCTCCCCTCCAGTGATCAGACTGCAAAATTGTAATTGATCAGACTGCAAAGTTTTCTGGTCCTCATCTATCATTTCCAGTCTTTTCTGCAGTGCTAATGGTAACCAACAAGACTGGGGAAAGAACTGGCAAAAGGGGCAGAAAATGAAGAAATCATTAAACAGGAAAATATTACAGACTCAGAAATGGAAAAGAAGATGATCTCAGCTCTGTGACAATATTCCCCAGACAGCAGCTGGACTGGCAGGGAAAGGCTCCGGTACCAGAGGGGCGCACATTCCAGCACAGGTTACTCGATGTACGGATGTGTTGATGTTGGATAAATATAAAGAGAGAAATATTCCGATCCATCCAGACAGCATGAAGCCTCTGCTGCACGTACTGCCATTTAAAGGGACCGCACCAGGACATATAGCCAGGACTGCCTGGGGCAAAAGGGGTAATTATTAACATCTGCCCACAGTCCTAGGTGTATGTGGCAGCCTCATGGTGAATAAAACCGTATCTGTAAAGTGACAATTTTATTTATATTTGTGTTTAACATCACTGCTGACTGTTATCATAATATCAATGCTCATAATATTGTACAATATAATAGAGACAATGTGTAATATTTATATGAATAATATTTATTATAATTCATTTCCCATAAATATTATAGAAGGTGAATAAATATTTTATTATCATTCTTGTACAAACATTAATGGTTATAAATCAGATCCCTGGATCTATAACACAGACAAATCTCCCCCCACATATTGCAGGATTATTCAGAAGTCTGCTCTGCAGTGTATCTGCCCCAACCAGCAGTGTGAGAGCAGCCAAACAGGACCCCCTAAACCTACTACCTGAGATGGGGCTTTTCTGTAACTAGCCCTTCATATTGACCCCATGTACATCAAAACGTAACCCAGACACAGGAGTGTTTTATAACATAACCCACACAGGACCCCATCATAATATAACCCCCAACACAGAACCCCATCATCACGTAACCCCCAGTACAGGACCCCAATATAATATACCTCTAACACAGAACTGGATGATAAAATTACCCCCCAACACAGAACCCCATCATAATATAACCCCCTACACAGGACCCCATCATATTTATATCCCCCAATACAGAATCCCATCTTAATATAACTCCCTACACAGGAGGACCACATCATAATATAACCCCCTTCACAGGACCCCATCAAATAATAACCCCCAACGCATGACTCCATCATAACATAATTCCCAACACAGGACCCATTAAATTTTAACCCCCTACACAGTACCCCATCATAATTTAACACCCAACACAGGACTGTATGATAACATAACCCCCGCCTCAGGAACCCCTGCCAAAGGGACACATCAAAACCCCCAACATAAGACCTTGGCATATTATAATATAAGGACCACATTGAAACACAACCCCTGCAGGTGACCACATAATAACATAACCCTAACACAGGGCCATGTCTTACTATAATTTAATCACAACACAACCACCAACTGATGACAATCATATATACAGCACAAAACCCTTAGTTTTTAGTCCATTTATTCTATGATCACAGATCCAAAAACTGCACTTGGTGAAGAGTTACCTTTTGCCTGAATGTTGTGCACTTTTAGTCCTGTGATTGTAGAATCAGTGGGGTCAGCTCACAACAGCTGTGATGTTCCTTTCAAGTTTATTTTTATGAGTATTCTATGTACATGCCGGACCTTCTCAGCACCTGGTGAGCTGCCGCTGATTACCAGTAATACATTACCTGATCTTACTGTTTGTGTGACCCTGACATATAACACATGTGCAGAACAACCAGGACTCACCTGCGAGGAGCATTGGATTTGTCAGCATTAGGAGACAGCAAATGGCCCATGAAACTCAAAATTGACACTGACATACGGTTGTCTATGACAAGTAGCATTATTGTGATTTCACCATCATATGCCTGCACTATATAGTCACCTGACCATGACACCTATATAAGTTTGTTTGGTCCATTCCAGAATATTTACCAATATGAAGACCCCCCCCCCCCCCCCCCCCCCCCCCCCACCACCAATATGGTGTTGTCCCCTATAATATACTCCACACTTCTAGAAGATTTTGGATTGTGTCTGTGGGAATTTGCCCCTATTTGTCAGGTACTGCCCCCTCATAGGTGAAGTCAGGTACTGATGGTGAGGATATGGCCCCATTTGGGAGGTCAGGCACTAATGTTGGATGAGAAAAAAGTAGGTTTTATGCAGGACACTCGAGTTCCCCAACACCAAACTGCTGACCCCATGTCTTTATGAAGCTGACTTTGTACCCCGGGCACAGTCATGGAGGAACAGAATAAGTCTTCACCAACCTGTAACCACAAGGCTGGAAGAGCACAAATGTCTGCAATGTCTTTCTAACATGTTTGTCTACAGTATAGAGATGGTAAGGTTATGTGCATGAGATTTCAAAATGGGATGTCCAACAAGCTCATAATGCAACAGCTGGAATTGGGACAAACCTGTTGCAATATAATATATGTCCAGAAGAAAATCCCGTATGTATCCTAACGGATTATAACTCTTCTTTATGTTCTAAAATAAAATAATGCAATAAAAATCCTGGACAATCCATCAATGGCTTCAATGAATCCCTCTGTACTGTGCGGGCATTGTATATAGAATCACATGAACGGTGCCCACACACATTACAATGATAAAATCTGACAAGTTCTGAGATCCAAATTCTGCTTTGAGGCAATGAACACGTGCAATGGGAAATTATTGCTGCAGAAATGTAGACACAAGAAGGATAAGAAGATCTTACTTCAGGTAGAATGAACATTTTTTTTAATTTGTTTATGCGGATAAGTCTGATGAAGAATTTTGTCCCAATCATTGCAGATGTGAATAAACCCATCAAAAAGATTTTCAGCTCCAAGAATCTGATAATCTGTTCTGAAGATTATAGGGAGCTAATCTCATTCATATTACATTAATTAGATTATATCCTTGTCTAAAATCTAATAATCCAGTTATGGAAGTGACAGAATCAAATGTGTGTGCAAATCCTACAAGAGGGAAAACTGGAATCCATGCTGGAAGTGATGGGGGTGTTGGGCGGGGGGGGGGGATATTAATGGAGTTCATATAGACAATTCTTTATACCACAAATTCAAAAATTGAATATCAAAACTAGGTGAGGATAGACAGATAGAGATAATAAGGGAAGGGGAGTAAGAATGAAAAGGAGATACAGCAAAATGATAGAGAGAAAAAAAAAGAGAAAGGGGTATTATGTAAAGAAGGAGGGAACATGGGTATACACAGAAAAGAGAGAGGAGAGGGAAAGAAGAGAGAAGTATACATGCAGAAGTAATAGAGAGAGTTCTGCAAATGTTTTTACAATATTAAGGGTATTCAGTTGAAAACAACTGAAAATATAACCAACTGAAATATAATTACATCATTTCCATGTATGATCTCAACTTTTCTAACTTTACTAACTAAATGGCACTGGAGGGCTGCTGCATGGACCCACACTGACCACTAAATACTCCTACAGAATTCTAATAATCATCAATCATTCAAGAGAGTTTTCTCAGAGTGAAAAACATTTCATACAATGCTAAAATAATGAGATTTGTGATTGTTTCCGCATATCTGCAACCAACTGGGATATGCACATGGAGTTCATGTTCCAGTCATGCACCCTTCAGCCCACAATCCATACAGAATGGGGTAATAGTCATTTACTGATTTCGGCAGCATGTGAAATATATATATTTTTGTATACATACCAGATATACATGCAGAAATCTCATATGAGATGAAGGGGCAGCTGATTACATTTATGACATGGCTCCCCAGGATCTCCATGTGCTCACAATACAGACACATAACTTTCTATTACACTCCTCCTGTACCCAGCACACTTACATTTCACACAAGAGTGGAGACTTACCTGGATACAAAGTTTCTTTTTCTGTTCAAACTTTCCAGCCAGATAAATGAGACTACAGAGTGCTTAGTGAGGTCCAAGAAGAGGCAAAGACAGCAATGAGCTCCACTCCAGCAGCAGACTGACTGTTAGAGGATTTAAAGGTCCGTCCCCCTGTGTGTGCAGTTAATGATTAGGGGCCCCTCCTCCTGTATAGGGAGGGGAGAGGATACAAGAACCTCCTATGCTCCTCAACCCCTGCATGTGCTCAGTATTTTCCCACACAGACCCCTCTATTACTCCTAACACTATTCTACACCTAACTTCAGACCCCATATCCCTTTCCATACTACAGACCCCACCAACACCCCCTCACTACATACCACCATCCTGCCCCTCTCTACAGTTCCCTATATTTGTCCTGTATACCCCCACAGAGACCCCTCTATGACTTATAACTCTATCCTGCCCCTCTGTACAGACTCTTCTACCATGCTCATCTCTGGAGACCTCTTGTCTATCTTGTTCCACTCAACTAATCTCTCTGTTCTGGTTCCCTTGACAGACCCCCATTTTGCCCTCTGTTAAAACTCTACTTTTCTGCCCCGGCTCCAGACCTCTATATTCTCCTCCATTCTATAGTTCCTTCCACACTACAGACCCCCCCCCATCCTGCCCCTTAAGAACTTTATATCCTTTTTACAATCTATAGACCCCACTAATATTTCCTCATCACAGAGCTCTATATTCTGACCCTCTCTACAGGCCCCCTATTCTGCCCCTCTGTACAGACCCTTCTATCTTACCCCTCACTTTAGACCCCTATACTCTTCTTCATGTTACAGACCTCGCAACCCCTATCCTACCTCCCTTGACAGACTTCTCTGTTCTTACCCTCATTATAGACTCATCCATCGCTTCTAAGTCCACAGACCCCTATCCTGTCCTCACTACAGACCCCCCTATTCTTCTACACACTACAGACCCCACTATTATGAACCCCTCTATTCTACCCCTTATTAGAGGTCTCTCTATGTTCCTCCCCACACTGTAGACGCCTCTCTCCTTTTCCTCTCAACTACCCTCATTACAGAGCCCTCTATTCTTCTCTTGATTACAGACCCCTCTCTTTTTCCCCTCTATACAGACCCCTGCACTACCCTCACTATAGACCCCTTTTCCTCACTACAGACCTCTCTATTTTTCCCTGCAATACATACTTTAATATGCTCATATCTATCTGCTCACTTATACCCCTTCTACACAGACACCTTTATCTTGCAGCTCTTCTAATTTGCCCCTCTCTATTGCGGTCCATATTGGCACATTGGGCCATATCCACAATCATTGCACCATGCAGCCAATTTTTTGTTTCCAAGGGGTAATAATGCGCCCCTGGAGTGGTCCCAGACGTGCTAACACAGTAGGTTTTCTTCATTTATTGGGCCAATCATTTTCTTTGTATTGATTTTTTGCATTGATTTCTGTTTATTTTAATAATTTACTTTAACAGTTACATTTTCAGGACAAGCGTTGAAGGGTCACCTCCACTTGTCTGGCCCAGGCTGTGCTGACACAAAGGTTCAGCGGAATGGTAAAATATCTGTAAAGACAACGGACTGGGAAAAAAAGGGAAAAACAACACAATGCAGGATAAAAAAGTGAGAAATTAAATTAGATAAAAGGCAGACAAGTGGGCTCTGGGGATGAAGG
>NC_092865.1:44728427-44744058 GCF_032062135.1 Pyxicephalus adspersus | reverse complement strand
GTTTTGGTTGCTGGTTGGGTGAGTTGCTTTGGTTGGGAGTGGATAGGGATGTTTGCTGTATGAAATTGAATCAGATAATCAAACGGAATATCTTCTTAACTGAAACATGTTATAACAGTAAAAGAGTTTACTTAAATTAATCTTGAATGAAATGAAACTTTAAATACAAAAGTTAAAACCAGCACTGTCTTTAAAGGTGATCTGATGTAAATTATACTCTATTGAAACCAAATGTAACCGTTTTTCCTCCAATCCTTTATTAGCATTATACAATCTATAGATAAGTTAATATATCCATAGACATATAGTGTATACAATACACCCAGCTGTACAGCATCATATTGTGGTTGCATTCAGAACAATGCAGCGATGGAGAGATAATCCTCTGCAGGTAATCAGACTTCAGATTACATCAATGAAATCAGCAAATGTTGCTTTGTATGGGTTACTCTGTGCACTGCTGCTAAGCTTTTTATTTGCTGAATTCACTGGGAAAGATTTAGAACAGAATTATCATCTGCCAGGAAACCGATGCCACTGTACATGGACATCACGGTGCTGATATCTGTGATACAAATCCATCCACAGTGTTACATTTATCATCCTGAATCAATGAGAAGAAGGTGCATGGAGCTTGTAGGACCACAGGGCCACTGTACAAATATCAATAGGTCTGCAAAATCTGTTTATTTTATTAAATTGCATCTGTCCTTATAATGTGTGGCCACGGACCACACACAGAGGCAATTTGAAGGGCTCGGTAACTTTACCAAAGTCATTTATCCACCTTTTTTTTTTTTTAACCACCTGGGCGTTACACTGATGTCTAGATTTCTGTTCCAAAAGTGTTACACTGTTTTTCATGAAATTTGTTTTTTAAATTGTAGACCTGTAACTTACAGAAATATGTCTGAACAGGGTTCTAGTAGATATCATGAATATAAAAAATCTGAAAATGTGAAAAAAAAAATGATCCTCCTTTTATCATTAAACATTCATAATTAAGCTCCAAGGCTGAGATGATGTCATCAGTCTACTGCAAGCATATAGAAGCATTTCCACAGTCTCCTTCCTAAGTGATCAGACTGAAACGTTGTAGCTTTGTATCCACCACAAGGTGAAAGGCTGCAGCAGGGACCAATCTGTGTCAAACATTTGTGAACACATTGTAGATCTGAGCAACAATTGCGTCACAGCCACAGGGTTGTGTCATCTCTAATATTGACCTTTAGCATGTTGATCCCACCAACTTTATACATATCAAGGCTGAGAGGCACCTGGATGAGATCAGATTCTATGTCCTCAAATGTCAGCATTTACGTCTATTCCTCCTCTGGTTATAGCTCAAGTTGCTACAGTAAATCGTACATGAAGTTTTCTTTTTAACAGAGACATTAATATTCTACAATTGTGTGAAAAAGTAAGTATGGAATAATGTGACCAGATGATGGCCTAATAAAACCACCCTTCATATGGACAAGCTGGAGGAACCTGGATATCATCCTCAGATATGGGGGTCCAAGGTTCCCTATTGATGTGTGTGATGTCATCATCACATCATCAGATGTCTGGAAAAGGGATTTCAGACACAAACCAATGCGTAAGAGTGTGACCTTCACCTTTAATTCTTGGAGTCATTTGTAAACATTTACGAGACCTGTAGTACATTTTCAGTTTTCTTTGTGAGGTCTGCATTGCACTAGGCAGTCAGTCTACACAGTAAGCATGCACACAGGAGGGCAGAACATTGGGTTCTCATATTGTCCAATCAATGTGCTGGGGGTGTGTCTTGGACCAAGCCATGTTTCAGCTGATGTGGAGGTCCAGGACCTGGCACAGCCTGGATCACAAGACTTGCTGGACAGAACTGTAAATATTGTGGTAGGTTCATCCCTGCTTCCCTTTCTAAACTTACAAGGCAGTGCCAAGTTCAGTTACTCATAGTAACCAAGCAACCAAGAGTTTATTTGCTGCATTTCTTCTTTCATGACTTGTCCTTTACCCTGTGGAGGGACTCGCCTTCTGTCCTTGAAGATTTCCCAGAGCTGACAGAACCAGTATTTCCACGCTGAATATAATAATATTGATGCTTAAACAGATTTGGATAATTAATGTCTCTGCTATTTGTACTCGTTACTCTCGGGTGAACCGCCTGACATTCACATGTGATGAGATCCAGCAATGTTCCTTCATACCAGGAGGCCAATCTGTCCTATGTAGGGTAGGATCAGATCACTGTGTCACGGATCACAATGTATGGATCTCCAGACTTCTCCATACACTGCATCACCGCGTGACAATCGATGGAAAATCATCAAGGAGACGAAACCCCGGGATATTGTAGATATTTAATCCCATCAGATCCCTATTGGATTGTATTCAGTCTTTAAAACTAAACTCACAACAACAGAATGATTTTCTTTATTCATTAATTCATCATTGCCGGTTTTTTCTTTACATAAAAGCTGTGTTCCTCCCTGAATGTGACCTGGTATCATTCCCTCTACAGCTAAGCAGAGACAGAGAAAAGCAAAGCAGCACTAGAAGCCATCCAAATGTTCTTCAGTACAAGAAACATGCTGATAGGATGGCAGAGTAATAGAGAGATGAGCCCATTAATCTGCAGACAACCTTTTATTTATTTCATTCACTGAAATCTGTACAACCCCCTCTCCTGTTACCGCTGGATTCTGGCTAAATCTAAAACTTGCTCCATACTCTCCTTTCCTATGCACCTCTCTAAAACCGTTTATTACTATTCTTTGTTATCAGTTCTCCTCTGTTCTCTACTGACAGCACATAAAATTCATGAATCCCAGCCACTATGTATTGTGTCTGTGCAGGCACATAGTTAGCCCAGGAAGTTCAATACTGGCACATGTTAACAGAGGAGGTACAGCCTTGGCACATAGCACAGAATGGACATCCTCAGCAAATGGTTGGCACACCAGATACAGCCCCAGGGCATGGTGAGGACAGGAGGTACAACCTTGGCCTATGGTTAGTTTAGGAGGTGAACTCTGGCACATAGTTAGCACTGGAGGTGAAACACTGACACTTAGTTAGCAGATCAGGCATACACTTGGCATCCGGTTATTACACTAGGTATATCTTTGACACATGGTGAGCACAGTAAGAATAACTCCAGCACATGGTTGGCACAGGAGGTTCAACACTGGCACATGGCTAGCATAGATGGTACAGCACCTGCCAATAGTTAGCATAGGAGGGACAACCTCAACACACCACATACAACACTAACACACAGACCTATTGACTGACAAGCAAAAACTAAATATAAAGAATAGGAAAGGCCAGTACAGCACAGATGGGGAGGATTAGGCTGGATGATCCTTGTAGTTCACCAGACAGGAAATAGCCCACTGATACCTGATGCATCTTCTAATGCTTGCTGTGTGGAAGTCATGGTGTGCAGGGGAATAGTGCCAATTACTTTTAGTTTAGCAGGAAAAAATCTACAAATGTGCAAAATAAAAGGGAAGGTTAGAGTTCAGCATTACCTGAAGCAGAAAAACTAGCCCAGACAAGGCTGTGCTGAATGGCAGAGTTGTGTAAGCCTTAGGACTGGATTGATATAAATACAAATCCTAAACCATCTATTTATGCATTTCCTGTCGTTCCAATCAATCTGCCACCATTAGGAGCAGATCATGTCAGTTTTGGACTTTTTCTGCTAGAAATGCTTGGTGACACATGTGGCTGGCAGGGCATGCTGGCAGTTGTAGTCCCAGGCATGTATAGTGAGGAATGTGTCGATCAATGATGGAGGTACAGAAAATGGAATTGCAGCTTTGAAATGCTTGGAGTGTCCCCAGTAATCCACTGAAGCCACTTCATTCCAGAAAGCCGCTTATCGGGCTGTGGCCCTCTAATCCGGGGATTAGGCTGCAATAAGGCAGAACTAACGCAGCTCGGCCATAATGGCCGATACCAATTACAGCCAGCAGCTCTGCTTACTGCACCGACAACCTCTACAGACAGCCAACTCAGGGGACCCCCAGGGTCAGCTGTATGCCCCACCAGGATTACAGGGTGTGCAGGAGATGCTTCAAGTGGACCTGTCATCTAAATTCACAAATCAGTGTTACAAAATCATTTTTTTTTTTGTCATTAAAAGGTATTCCAACCCTCCTCCATGGGAATTAAATCTCAGAGGAAGTCACATGATTGCTATAGGATAGTTTCACCTCACTGCAGAGTGTCCATGGCTTTTAGTCAGTACAAGGAATCACCAAACACCCAGAAATTCACCTGATTATTCATCTGACTGTGTGAATAATGACTGACTGAGTGAAACACGTTGCAATGTGGTGCTCTTAGCGACGTGGGTGGGGCTTAGAGCAGCATCTGCGCAGCATCCACCAATCAGTGCCTGTTTACAATATTAAGGGGAATCCTGCTTGCTATGGATGGGGTACCAGCTTTGAGCTCAAATCAACCACAAAAATAAAGGACAAAAACATCCCCAATAAAAAGGCAGCAAAGGGGGTCAATTGACCAAAGAGCTGACAATCAGAATTAAAGTTCAGTCAGCTATTTGACCCCAATTGGCCCTATGAAATTCATCAGCTTTCAGCATAGCAGCTCCCAATACACTGACAATATTGCCACTCTGTGTGGGGGGTCGGTGTATCTTAAAGTCTTCCTATTGGCAGAACCGGAACATTGACAAGCTTTTGAGCCCAGACAGAGCTGTGTATTCTATGGAAGGAGGGGAGGGTAGGACAAGCAGAAGCCCCTCCATTTCCTCCTCTTACATAGGAAAGAGTAGCAGTCAATAGCTTTCTGTGATCCCTTCGGTAGAGAGAGGAAGGGGTGATTTATGAGCTTCAGCTATTGAGCTCTGTTCACAGGGGGATTTTTCAGGAAAGCGGTTTTCATTGGTCTGATAAACACGAGAAGTGGTGCCTATACCTGCACCTCCTGGATGTCCTCCATAATGTGTGGTGCAATAGATTAGCCCTGTACCCTGTATAGAAATATTCTGTGATATTCCCACTTCCCTCTCACCTCATTCCAACCTTTCCTCACTGACCTTACACCATCCCCAGTGCTTACCCTATCCCCTGCTGACTGCCTGTGTGCTGGCGGGGCCCCGGGGTCACATAGATTAGAACCAAACTTCAAACACTTCAGCAAAATTCCAGATAATCCCCTTACTGTATCTGCGGCTTTCACTGCAAAGAATCAGGGGGGGGGGAATATCAAAAAGTTTAATAGATGAAGGTAGAGGTGTTAATCATATTTCTTGGAATTTCCAGGACAACAAATCTCCATGCAGCACTCACAATGTATGGAAACCACAGGAAATATCCATCTACCTGATCTGTAGATATGGCCGCGGCATTTTTCCTTTTCCACGTGCTGATCCTGCCAGCAACCCACGTCCTGTCGTAGGGTGACAACTTTTTTTTAACTCTACTAATTTAGACTACAAATACCCCCCCGCCATATCTATTATACACAGGGGAGGGGCTGTGTTGCAGCAAAGGTTCTTAGCCTACAAACATGAAAATGAATGCAGCCGTCACATCTAGGATAGATTTTGGGCATCAATAAACTTGATCAATAAGTGCCGGCACAGTCAGGAAGGCTGCATGGGTTTTTTTTTAATCCAAAAAGTGATGAA
This sequence comes from Pyxicephalus adspersus, assembly GCF_032062135.1. NCBI lineage: Eukaryota > Metazoa > Chordata > Amphibia > Anura > Pyxicephalidae > Pyxicephalus > Pyxicephalus adspersus. The sequence goes on along the minus strand of NC_092865.1, from coordinate 44,738,408 downwards.
TTTCCTGGCTAGTTCACCCCCAAACATTTTAGGAATACTGGCAACCCTCAGTACTCCATCCCTGCTGTGATTGGACCATTTCTGGTAGCCCGTTCCATCATTGGAGGTTCTATACATTATTGTGTTTGATCCTCCGGACATGAGTTGTGAGTGATCCTCCGTACTCTTCTTTACAGAAATGGTGCCATGGAGGATGTTATAGAAGTTAAATATAATGAGGAGTAGAACTCTTAGTGGAGGAGCAAGGGTTCTGGTTCTGTACGGACTACATGATGTGTAGAGTTCTCTCTGTCTACTGCATTCTCATGGTTTTGGTCCCATCGGGGATGAGGACGCTGTTGGCCATAGAGGGAGATGGATGGAGGGTTCTGGTTCTGTACCGACCCGCTGAATGATGTCCAGAGCTCTCTCAGCCTCCTACATGATTACGGTGACACATTCCACATCCCCATGGCTCGCTGGTCACTAACAGGAATCCAGGCCAGACGCTGGTGTGCGCATGTAGACAGGAAGTGGCTAAAAGAAGCTGCAAACCAGCACCACTGAGATAAAAAAAGACAAAAATAATATTTAATGACAGCAGAAAGAAAACAGAACAATTGTCACTCTGAGAGAAGGAAAAATGTCACCCTGTTCAGGATTAATATTGTCATTTGATGTCTCCCGCGCTGCTATGCAATTTATCACTAACGATGGTCACATGACTAATAAAGGTTGCACAATGTACGGTGGGTCGGTGCACTTACCTGGAACAATGTGCACATTCTCTGTACTCAGAGGAAACAATCTGAGTCATGACGAGTTCTCGATAATTGTCAGTGGTGATTAGGGAGTGATGTGCTTGTGTGGGGTGATATGAAATAAATATTTGGAGCAGGTACATGCCGAGTCTATTATTTAAAATCAAGTCTATTATTTAAACATCACCGAGAATGTGAGCCAGAGGTAGCAGGGGGCAATTGTATCCTCAGGGCCTGTGCTGGCTCTCAGCGCCCTCCTATGGCAGAGCACTATCACTGCTGGTATTGTGATTATTGCTGCTGCACTCAGAGGATCCACAGATCTGTAGAGGTATTTCAGTCCAGAGAGAGGTCATCTGTCATCTGTAAAGAGTACCTATCACCTGTAAAGTGTCCTTTAAGGAATAATTTCAGACAGATTGCAATGTAACGCATTCAATGTATCTCATCCTCTGTCCCTTTCTTCCATCTCAGGTCATTGGCAGGTAGATACAAATGGAATTGCTTAGGGACTATATCTGTAAAGTTATATATATAAAGATGTATTCTATTTCACTATCTTTATGTGTGCGTGGGGGCAATATAGGGTGGCGGATGTTCTTGTCAAGCGGTGATGCTGCAGTGCTGTTACTGCTTCCAGATGCCCCTGAACCTCTTCCTTGGAGAAGATATCTTGACTTACCTGAGACAACCCATAGGGAATGAATGGAGATGGCAGTGATTGGTTTAGCTTTGTCTGCTGTCGCTCACTGTGAAAGCCATGCCGGAGTGGTTGGGGCAACCTGCAAGGTGCCAGCTGCCTGGAGCCACCCGAAACGCCTGTTCCTACAGCAAGTCTGAACCTAGCCAGGGTGTTTTAAAAAGTTTTTGTATTGCTGCCTTCACTATATTCTTTCTGTACTTTTCTTCTTTCATTGTTTTTCTTTTCTGTTAACAAATGTTAAATTACCCCCATTGAATCCAATGCATTGGTGACATTAAACTGTAAATGTCTTTTCTACTCTTTCATAGTAAAATGTTTCCAGCTCATGCTTGAGCACTGCAGCCTCTCACCTCCTCTCTCCCAGATCATTGCACTATTAACCCTTTGTCACATGTCAGCATGGGCCAAGTCACATGCCGCTTTCTATTTATGAGGCTGTTAAGGTGTCCTTGTTGTCACTTTCAGGTTTACACACCAAAACACAAAGCAGCCACATCTATAAATACAAAAGTGTGTTGATATACATTGCGATTCCCTCCCCTAGCACACCCCCAATCCCACGCTCTCCTGGCCCCCTGCACTCCCCTCATCCCTGCGCTCTGATTGGCTGATCTGGCCATGTCCCTGACCTAGCACAGCCTTTCATGTCACCTACCAGATCTGGATATGAAGCTGAATTCTCAGGGCCAAATTCCCAGCATGCTCGGCCAATGAAGCAATGTAAACTGTCACAACTTTACCACACCGCTGACAGAAAATGAATAAATCCATTGTGTGACTCTTTATAGAGAAAATCAACTGAATTTTTGTATTATTTTTGGCTGTATGTGTCATGTGATTCACAAACTAAGACAATTCTTTGTGGGAAGGTTAAAACTCCCATCAGGGTATTTGTTGGGGCATTTGTGTCCTATTGGGGAAATTTATTTTCCTGTCCTGGAAACACAACAAAAAGTGAGAAGAAATCTTTCCAAAGTGATAGGAAATATTTTTGCTGTCATTGGATCAGGTGACCCCTTTCTCATCTTCCAATTTCCAGAAATAAAAAAGTGATACATTGTAACATAGAAGAGGAAGTACAAATCCTGACAGCTCCCCATGAATGGGCCATGATAGAAAATGATTGTTTTTTTGTATAGATAACCAAAAATAGGGACAACTGAGAGCTAATGAGGGACAAAGGGGTTGGGTTTTTAAGGCTTAGTCTACACGGACGTTTTCCCCAGAATTTAACTTGAGGCTTTAAAAGCCCATGTTTGAAATTCCTATGCATTCTAATAGACTAATCTACACCAGGACGTTTCCTTCAGGCATGTTTACGAGCGTTATCTATAACGTTGCTTGCAATGTTTAAAAAATTAAAATGCTTCCATTGGGTGGTTTTCCTGTGTTTTTAAGCACTTAAAACGTAAATGCGATAAAAATGCGGGTAAACGCAGCATAGACATTTTCCGGCATTTTAAAGGCAAGCTTTAAAACGCTAATAAAAATGCATAAAAACGCACTAGGAACGTTTACATGTGTTTTTATAAACGTCCGTGTAGACCCGTGTAGCCTATTTCCTTGTTTTACATCCAGACAGATTTAATTAAAAATAATTTTATTGCGTGATTTCATTTTTTGTTGCGTAAATACATTTTGATACATGGGGGAGGGGGGCGGCTGAATTACATTATCTTAGTCTTGTATTCCACAACGGCTGTCCTTTTATCAGATTGCATGTCTATCAGTTAGGACTTGGAATCCATGACAGGTGCACTTTAGAAATTTAATTTAGAAAATTAATGTATATCTATTTCTTCTGTATATTCTATAGCCAAAGGAATATGATAAGGCTCTTATATTATGACCTTCAATGATTCTGTTTAGCCTTCGGACTGTCCATGTTCAGAACCGGAGGCATACAGGTCTGCAGGGGTCTACATGATCACAGGGGCCCCAGCAATCTTGGTGGGGCACTATGACCTCAGGGGCCCAGGCACAGCTGTATTTTCACGTCATCTGTTGCTGCACCACAATCTATAAACAGTTTTGTACATATGGTGGCTTGAAGGTTGTAAATTATATTTATGATGTAGAAACCACAATTGTTCTGTGCAGAGCTAGAGCTCAGCCTGTACCCAAAAACTGAAAATTACAGCTTGTGTAATCAGTAAATCTCCTAATTATCACTCTGCTGTGTTTATGGGGGATTGTCAGCCTCACTATGATTGTTCATCCCATAAGCCCTTTGCCTGGGTAATATACAGGGCAACTCACAGGAGGTCCCCAAGTGCCAAGATCACATGACGGGGGGAGGTTGGATGCTAGTAGGTTCAGTAGTCTCTGTACAGCACTGCAGTATATGTAAGAGCTATATAAATGTACGGTATATTAATAGAGTGTGACTGTGGGGGGACATTAGAGTGTCAGCTTCTCTCTACAAAGACTAATGGGACTGGCTCAGTGTTCTCTGTACAGCACTGCGATATATGTCAGAGCAATATAAATGTATAATAATAGTGTGTGACTGTGGGGGACCTTTGAGTGTCAGCTCCTCTGTACAGAGACTGATGGGACTGGCTCAGTGTTCTCTGTACAGCGCTGCAGTATATGTCATAGCTATAAAAATGTATTTTAATAGTGTGTAACTTTGGGGGGACATTAGAGTGTAAACTCAGTGTTCTCTGTACAGCACTGTGGTATATGTCAGAGGTATATAATTGTGATTTATAAGTTCTCAGTGAACACAACCTTGTGCTGAATTTAAATGTTCTGCCTGTAAATTTTGTGTACATTTTCTTCTGCCACCTAGTGGAAATTGTGAGTACAGCCATTGCGTGTCATTACACAGTGCTCAGGATTTGTTTCCTTCAGATTTCAGACAATTTGCAGCTTTTGTGAGCGCTGGGTGACACGTTAGTCCGTACAATGCCATCTGAGGAAATCCCATATACTACCATTATGTAGATACCTTTTCCATTTTTGGCAACCTTATTAATTTTAACTACTATTTATAAATTCAGCATAGAGGCAGCTTTGAAAATTTGTAGCATTAGGATAATTTCTGTAGCTGTGAAAGTCATGTAACATCTACCAGGATACAGAAAATCCATAATTGTTTTTTTCTGATAGGTCCATTCAGTGAACCACAGGACAAACATTCACAATGAAATGGAAGTGCATAATAATAAACTCCATGAAGTCTATACAATGCATCCAGACAGCAAATATAATAAATATATCTTACATTCATTACATAGACTTTGATGGCTTCAGTCAATAAGAAAACATAAATCAGTGACTTCATTCTGCCTAACAATGGCATTTATTGTAAGATAAGCCGGGTACAGAGCAGCTACAGTCTAACTGTACAATTGACTGTGGACCCTGCATTGGGACAAAGTAACTTTAAGTCATTTTACTTACAAAAATAAATTCATATAGGACAGAACTCTAAAGGAGCAAGGTGCTAAACCTTCTACCAGATCTGGAATCTTTGCATGGTTTAGGAAGTGGGAACAATCTAAATGCTTTGTCTTCAGCGCAGAAATTGCAATAAAGATGGAGTAAAGTGCTGAGAACTATGGAGCGATAGACCATGGGTCAGTAAAATAACTGGGGTGACGTAAAGCACTGAATCTCCTGTGTTCTCCATGTTAGAAGGTCACATCTTTAGGTGTTTTCCAGCCTGATAATGTGCATTATTATAAACAGACTGGCAGCTCCCACTATGAGGTGCCCCTTTAACTTCCGGATCAGGGAAGTCGTCCGTTCTCCATCTGTCTGTCACCAATGGTCATTTTCTGTCCACTGAGCATCGTGTCATTCTTATTGTTTTCTTCTTGCTAAATGTATCAAAGATAATTTACAATCAAAGAACAAACTTCTAGAGTCTGTGCAGTTTGTAGTAATGGATCAACACTTTCCTAGTAAACTAATTACTTGCAAAGGAATACAAGCTGTAATGGGGGGAGATATGAATGGTATTGGGGGCCACTGGGGGTTTATAATCTGCACCCCCTGATTGTTGTGTATGATCAGTTATTAATGTGTCTTTCCTCGGTCTTCTGATTGGGAGGGCACGGCGCTCCAGAGCTGAGAGGCTGATCGGGTTGGAAGGGCATGTGAAATTTGTGGGTCATACCCACGGTAAAAATTCGTTGGAGATCTGTTTGGGAATTAAAAAGAATAGAAAGTCAGAGATGGGATACAGAAATCAGTCAAGGAAATGGAACTAAATGCTCCTGTACTTCCTCAAACTATTGGGAAATGCTGACATCCTACATTGGAAAGATAAGTTGGAGCTCCTCAGTAGCTGCAATGCTTCAACACAGTGCAGGGCACCTATGCAGCTCCTTCACTGACTTTACTTTGTAATATGGAGGCAGATAGTATAGATAAGGCAAAAATGAAATACACTATACAAAGGGTTTGGGTTACCTTCTAGGGGATGCTTTGGATTAAATGCAAGAGTTAGAGATCAAATCCTAAGTATATAAGTTTTTTTGAATCCTGATGAAGGAGGCCTCTTACAACCCTCGAAACGTGTCTGTTTGTCTTTTTTTTAATGTTTTATAATGCAATACAATTCTTCATGCTCTGTATTGGTCTGTTGCTTCTGGTTTTTCCTGAACCTCAACGTCATCTCTGGCCATTAAAGATATTATTTCACAGATTACAGAACTGAATATCAGGAGAGGAAACAACCATAACTGTCCAACAGAGATCTGTGGGGCCGATTATAAGACCTCACCCTATCCAATCATTGTGTTCTGGTGAACATAAATCCTCAACAAGGACCCTGCAGACCGAGGTTCATCTGGGGTAGTAATGATCAGACAATGAACCATTTTATCACTTTTGGTCACTTGATAGTCACACGACCATCCTACATAAGAATCGAGCGCCTAAACTATGAGGTTTCTATGTCTACATCCCCTTATTCCCCAGTGACTGACCACACACACATTGGATGCTCAATACCTGCTTAAAACAGACCGCAATCCTTTAGGTTTTCTTTGATAATAATGTCTGTGACCGCGTCAAACACAAACTTGACGTTTTCAGTGTCAGTGGCGCAGGTCATGTGACTGTAGATTTCCTTTACATCTCGTTGCATGTTCAGTTCCAGAAACTGTGTCTTGATGTAATTTCCAGCGTCCTCATATGTGTTGGGACCTGCAGAAAGAAGTCAGAAAAGTCACATGACCAGGCTCTCCAATGTCGTATGGTAACCATATGGCCATACACTAGAAATGTACAATGGATACCAATGGGGTCACTGTGCTGGTGAAGTTTAGAATTTGTTTTAGTGCAATAGATGCTTATGGAGCATATATATAGAAAATGTACAAAACTCCAACCCACAGGTAGGGGCACCTCCTAAGTCTCTGAGATGGGTGAAGGTTTATCTTTTAGCACAAAATATTTCAGCAAAATTTATGCCGTATTAATACCCCCATCATGAAGACCATAGTATTAAGGGGGTTAGAAATGATCATTTATTCTCCCAGCATGTCCCGATCTTACCGTCATAGTCTGGGAAGCAGATGCTAAGGTGAGCCTTCTTGATTTTCTCTGTGAAGACATCCTTCTTGTTGAGGAAAAGTACGATGGAGGTCGAAGCAAAGTAACGATGGTTGCAGATACTGTTGAAAAGGTGAAGACTTTCATGCATTCGGTTCTGCAGAGAGAAACACAAAGATCTTAGAACTAGTGAACCCCCTTATTTAGCTGTATGGTGGGGAGCACAGAGAGTCGGGAAACCTTGGGGTTGATTAATCCGTTTAGATATGAAAGTCACACATATGGTGAGTTCCCATGACAAAATAAACAAAAGATGAAAGAAAAATCTACAAACAAAGAATGTATACATGTGTATATGAAGGTTTATGCACCATTACGCTGCCCTGAAGAAGGGTGGGCAGGACCAGTGGGAATAAATTGTGTTTTGATCTTTAGCATGAAGTCTCTTTGTAAAGGGCTCTCCATACAGACCAAAAACCAGGTCCATTTGTAGTGAGAATCAATACCATAACTGGTCCCGCAGGAGCTCATCTACCTATATCCATAAAATGTACCCCACACTCACCAACCTTAAAAACTTTTCTGCTTTGAGGTACATTCATTTGGCACCATCCTACAAGACCATCAGATGTCACCCTATATTATTCCACATTTTGTTGTATCACTCACCACTTCATCGTCCTCCACCAGGACCATATCGTAGGCGCTCAATGCAGCAATGAAGATGATGCAGGTGACACCTTCGAAGCAATGGATCCACTTTTTACGCTCGGATCTCTGACCTCCCACATCAAACATTCTACAACAAGAGAAGATGCCATTAACACTAACAGCATGCTTGTCAGATAATGTCTGGGGACAGTTTTGGTTTTGGGGGATTAAACCTGATGTGTATTTTGGATTTTGAACTAGATTAACCTCAGAATAAATAATCCGATTGTATTTCTATATCAGGTTACTGTGGCATTAGGGATTCTTTCCAGGTGTCACATGCTGCCCTTCAGTCAATGACTCGGGTAACAATATCAGACTTCACATCACTAGATGTTTTACCTGAAGTTGAGATCTTTAAAGCCAAATTGTGTCTCGATAATACCGGTGGTCTTCACTCTGGACCTGAGCACATCCTGTTCGGTGGGTACATACCCCGGGGTCACCAGTCTCTCCAGGTCATTCAGGTAACTGGAAGACAATAAAATAGTCACAGGTGAGCTGCACCATCTGGGCTCTGTAACTGTACCATGTGATACTGTAACTGATATTTGGAAGTCATGTGACCAAGCCGAGCATTGCTGGGTGATTGGGCTTAATAGGGGGTCCACTCCAAATTTGTAATGCTCAGTTTTGAGACTCTGAAGACCCTGTGTCCCTCCTATTGGCATATCCCTTGCTAACAAATGAGCTCTGCATTACAGCTGATTGACACTTTGTGAGGCTTTTCTTTTTTTCATTCTGAACATTGTTGGGGGACTGTAAGAGGCTTCTATCAGATTTTGGTACTTCTGCTGCTTACAAAAAAAAATGCATTACCAAATGTTATGAATGAATACAGATCTGGAATGATTTGTGGGTTTTATATCTGCCAGCTATAATGAAAGTGATCAAAATGTATATAACATAAATGATAATAAAATCCCCCGCCCCCCCTTTACTATAACAAGCTATGGGCTCTATTTATAAATTATCCCCCGTCAATTCATCTGAATTTCGCTGACATATGGTCGAATCTCTCTACACTTCCCATTTCAAATCCTAATAAAATAATAAATCTTTCTGCCACCTAGTGGCCAATCTCAAAAGTGCACAGGTGTCAAATAGATGCTATCTATATAAATGAAAATTTTGAACGAATCTACAGCGAATTCTCAAGGGAATATTTTATTAATAGATCCCTAGGGATGCTGTTGGGACACAATGAATCTCCTTTACAGCAGTGGAAGGAAGAAGCTGCAGGTTAATGTTACTGCATTCCATGTTTCTGTAGCTATATAAGAAGTGATGCAAATTTCCCCAATGGGGACACAGACAGATATAAAAATTTGACTGAGGTTTGTTTCCTTGGCCATCCAAAACCATCCACTGAATTTCTTGTTTTGGTGACCAGTGGCACTGGGACAGGACGTAAGGGAAAACCTCTAACACTAGGGTCGCAGACAGACAGACTGACACCCTCCTAATATATATTAGAATAGAATGTAAGAGTTTCTTACTATCCTGCTGAGTCGTTGAGCTGATATTCAGATGCACGATCAAAGCAAGCCTGAATGCCCGTGTCTTTCCACAGGCGCCCGATGATATCTGCCATCTCCTTGGGCATGGTGCCCTCATCAATGGTGTCTGCCAGGTGCAATAGCTTACGGGAATCGTCCTGGAAGGGAAGAAGGGTCATCAAAAGAGAGATATAAATTTACATCTTATCTTATAATGGCTTGGAATAAAGCTGGATAAAGTGATTATATAATCATATACAGAATGTGACACCGGCTATAGAAATCAGAATGTGACTCCTTCTACCATCGCCTGTACTGGGAGACTAATGAAAGAAGCTCAGCCATAGCCATTACAGAATGGAAGGATATACAAAGTCTGTAGAGTCACCCCAAGGGTACACATGACATGCAAACTCAGGAATGTCCTTCCATCTAGATTTTGGTCACACAATAATACTGAGCCCTGATGAAGTAGAATTGTGTATGAGCTCCGAAACGCGTCGGCTGTCAACCCTTGACAAGACCCTTTGGGGTTGCGACAAATAAAATGTATATTGCAACCAATTACATAAAATTGTGTAACTCATTTTTTTCTTTAAGTGTAACTTTTTGGGGGCCTCATTGGGCAATGACGAGCTGCCACATTCTAGCAATCATGTGATTTATTTCACCTACGCAACATCTCCAAAATCTGCCCCTACCTGTCCCCTGAGACCACCAAACTCCTTGTACATGCTCTTATCATCTCCCGTCTGGACTACTGTAACATCCTTTTCTCTGGTATTCCACTAACCCGACTCTCTCCTCTACAATCTATTAT
>NC_092865.1:44710611-44727941 GCF_032062135.1 Pyxicephalus adspersus | reverse complement strand
GTCATTTGCAATCCCTATTTAATGTACAGCGCTGCGTAATATGTTGGCGCTATATAAATCCTGTTTATTAATAATAATAATAATAATAATAATTTATAAAGAACCTATTTAAAGTTTTGGTTCTCGTGCTCCACCATCTGTATTTCAGCCTAAACATGACCATCATTCAGTACAAGGCTTATATAGATGTGTCATGCTCCCAGTACATATCCAGTGATAGAGGGTTGGAGAATCCTAAAATAAAAGAGAACCTGTCTATATTGAGATTGTATGATAGCCATCCTCATACCTGTCGTGCTGGGTCGCCATATTGGATGTTCAGCGTGTTCATAGCTTTCACAATGGCCAGCATGGACTGGAGGGTGTTTCCATAAATAATGGAAATGAACTCCAGACATTCTTCAAGGGAATAACCATCTTGGTGAATAATTCTAAAAGCAAATGGAAAAGAAAAGAATGTTTAACTCCTCTCATGCTGTACATAAAATGCAATAATATATAAATATAATGTATGTGAATTCTTTGCCGTGGTTTGATAAGATGAATGGAGACAATCTATATATAGAATATAAACATTGAACCTACTTCATCTGCTTTACAATGGTGCTCTTCCCGGACTCACCAGCTCCTGTGAACAAAAAATATTCATGGTGGTCAGTTCATTGTATTTTATGGATAATTTTTTATTTTGTTTTATTATTATTATTATTATTATTATTTTTTTTCTTTTTCTGTGTGATTTATTTGATGTATGAAAGGAAAATGTGGCACCGCATAAAGTTTGTTGTATATTGATCTATGCATATCATCCACACATGGTGAATGCAGAAATGTTCTCATATCCTCGCTTCTCTGTTTTATCTCATGCTGGCTTCCTGAGAGCTTCGGTGGTCTAATTCCACCTCCAGAATTCCCAAATTCACCCAATGACAGCAATGATATGCAAAGCCAAATTATAGAATTATACCCCACAATAGTGTTACCGTAATACAATATTTTGCTACACCGCTAAAGTACAAACATTGCCCTACTTCACCCTGATGGTTTGTACCACAAACTTTGTGCCACCCTCTGATTGCCCGCTCACCTCTCTATAGCTCCTCGGATGGCTTAGCAATAACTGGTGCCCCATGTTAGCTGATTTCAGTGGTGCCCTGAGACACAGAGCATGCACACATCATGTTTCCATACAACAGAGGTTACATTATTATTTTAGGGGATAGATATGTTAAATTTGAGTTCTATTTATAAAGCAGTTATGACATTCACATTCATATGTGGTCCAGGTGTTTTCAAATGTTTGCAGCCTCTGCCAGCCTCCCTGCTTCTTATACTGCACCTGGCTGCCATTTGTTCCCCAGGTGAATGCTGCACCTAGCCGTCCAAATCATCAGCCAGGGCTAGTAAGTATACCTAATCTAAAAGGTCGTATATAATGCACCCCCACACTTGTCAGGGGCTGTTGTAACCCGATCATAAATTACATCCCTTCACCTGTCTTGGGGATTAATGGTTTGCTGATCTTTGGTCCATATTGTTATTTCAGGTTCCAGTAACGTTTTGTTACATAAAAAGATTAGCAGATACATTAATGATCATCACAACCCCCATGTAAAAGCATTTACTACCGGTACATTACAAAAAACAGATATTACACACTTTATTTTTGGAAGGAATGGCGCTCTCCTCTGTGATTGGACTTGATGTACCCTATTGTGAATGCGTTTAGTTTTCTTCATATGGAATATGAATATTTTTATCCTTTGGAATTGGTTGCTGGCTGTACCAGAAATCTTTGGGGTTAACTCCCCTTTACAATTAAAATTTTCCACTATTCATGATAGAAGGTACCGGGCTAAACATAAATTTAAACAACAGAGTTTATCCTAAACCTTTGTGTCGTGGAATGACTATCACACACCTATTATATCTCAGGGTATATATTACCCATACTTTACATACATGTGTCCGGCTGGGATTAGGCCCTGACCTTGTACTCAAGGTGTTTGCTCTAAGCTTCTCCTACTAAGGACAGAGCAGGTTTAATGGGATAGAGAAGCTATAGCTGGATCAGCAAATTCACCTCCCAGACCCCGGAAAGTCCCTGCAGAGTTTTCTGTATTGTAATAACTAACACTCTGGCCTTTGCAGCACTGGGTCCCAGGTTCGAATCTCAGCCAGGTCACTATCTGCATGGAGTTTGCAGGTTTGGAGTTTTGCAGGTTTTGCATGGAGGTTGCAGGTCATGGTGTTTGAGTGGGTTTCCACCGGGTAATGCGGTTTCCTCCCACATACCAAAAACATGCAGTTAGGTTAATTGGCTTTCCCCTAAAATTGACCTTAGACTGTGATAATTACATCTGACTATGGTAGGGACATTAGATTGTGAGCTCCTTTGAGGGACAGCTAGTCACATGACTATGGGTTTTGTACAGCGCTGTGTAATATGTCAGCACTATATAAATACTGGATAATAATAATATTGATAATAATAATAGACAGCCAGAGCCAGAAATACAATGGAATATATTGTGAATAAATATATATATTTTATATAACTCAGCAGCAGAGGACATTGACACAATCAATGCTGACTTCATCACTCAATGTAATGAAAAAGTTTATTTAAGGTTCAGTGAGAGGAGAAAAGTAGTAAAGTATGGTAAGTATGTGTGGTCAGCTGGTATAATCTGATTGTGTTATCTCCAGTATAATGTGCAATATCTGATAGATTTATTACAAAGGTGTGTAAGTGTCAGATCAAACTATTTGAGGAGGGGGAGAGATCAATACCAAAGATTTTTTTATAACAGTCAGTAACTTAGAAATACTTTGATATCTGCTAGCAATTAATGGCCAATGCAAGCAAAATGCAAGTAATGCAGATTGTCAGCAAATTCCTAAAGGTTAAATGTGCATTTGTCAGAGCGGAGTTTTATTTAAAGGATTAAAAGTCATTTGACATGGTGCTCCCTGGTGGAACTTCCACAGGTCAGTCAGTAATTAGGGGCCCAGAGTTGACCTTTAGAGGGGCCACTATGTAGTGGCAGTATGTAAAAGGCAGTTCAGAGTTCCCTGCGGGTGGTGAGTGTTGTTTTTTTGTTTGGGGGGGGGTTGTGAACTTTATCCATGTTAATAAACATATATAACCCTCCAGATATCTGAGCTCATAGCTGTGTGGATAGAAATCCGCTCTCATTACTGTCTTCTCTTTCCAAATGGCATTACCATAAATACTCAGATTACCGGCCTCAAGGTGCTGCTTCTCTCACTCTGATATGGTAGAGACCTTGTCTGCCCTTAATCTGTTTGTAAACCTTCGAGGGATTATTATTTTAACCCAAATCTCAGTCTGACTACAGGAGACATTGCTGCCCTGTCTATTGGGTGATGCAATGCAGGGAAAGTGTTGCATTGGAGATTTCTGTCTGGTTTTATATTCTGATTGCTGATATATTTAATTATATATGAATATTTAATTAGAAGCAAAGAAAAAAAAATCACTTCTTCTGAAAGACAAAAATATCCAAAAACTCCTAGGTATGTCCTATTTTATATAAACTCATATATTCGGCTCCCTCTGAGCAGTGTGGGATATGGGTCCTTGCAAGAAACCAAAATTATTTATATATAGGACCCGTCTGGATACAGAGAAACCAAAATCCATGGGACAAATTAGAGAAATAGAAATAGAATATAGAGAAATAGAAAATTCCTAAATACCATACTGGGGTTGCTCATTGCACCCTCCGGCTGTAGTTAGCTCGCTCTGTACGGTCCCTCTATAGGAGCTCGGGGTATCAGAGTCCTAACGACATGTGATGGGTGCTGTAGTAAACCAATAATGACCCCCCACCTCTGCAGCCAAATCAGAGGCAATTCCTCCAGTGATAAATGATAATATTCTAATTCGTCTGCCATTGAAAGGTTCCCCAAATATATAAGTGAAAGAATTTATCAAATGCTACAACTAGATTAAGGAATCTAGTTAGGTCTTCGGGCCCTATAGCAGTACAAAGCTATTGGTACATACAAAAAATATTTAAATTGGTTTAAATTGGATTTCACTAGCTGGAGATTTGTAGATATGGTGACTTCTAACACGAATATCTCCAACATGCAGTGATGGTTTAGCATTGGAATTATATTGTTTCTGTGTTGTGTTTGGACGATTTATGGAATCTGTAGGAACAGGAAACCAATAACAACCAATCAGAATTCTTTACTGCTAATGGGAAAATGAAAAGTGGAATTTGATTGGCAGAGTTTGCAGTTCCATTGCTTCTCATTTTTTTCCTTTGTCCTTTCCACAGTAAAAGCTTTTAACAAGAAACCTCCAATCTGTTACAATGACCCGGCCGTCACTAATTCTGTTTCTTATCTTCAGTTTTATAATTATTATTACTATTACACTGATCAATAGATTGACAATTTAGGATTTCACCTCCCATTCTACCAATATCTGGCCCAGTATTCATCTCCATTATCAATATTTTGACCATGATCATCCAATTCTTACCCAGTAGGAGCAGTTTGACAGTCCTGGCATCTTTCTCCGCATCTTCCTTTAGTTTTTTCTCCAATTCGCGGGAATGCTTTTCCTCAGCGCTGGCCCCGGCTCCCATCTTTCTGTATCCCAAGAGGGGAGTACAACACACCAGTGACTTTCCTCCGGATAAAGATTGGCAGTCCTCCTTATGGGTGACGGGAGGAGAACGGGTGGATAACTGCCTGACTGACTACCACTGGGGTCACCGGAGGAATGAGTCCTGCAATTCTTCCAAATCTCATCTTCTCTAATTCCCACCAGGATTTTACAGCCACAAGTGGTCATGTGACCCAGTGGGGCCTATGGGAGCCAAGGACAGGTGAGGGGCTCAGTCAGGTGTGTGTGTTGCTGAGCTCAGCGGAAGTTTCTATCCCGAACAGATAGATGTCCTGATCCAGAGAAGAGGTTTATCTTAATACTCTGCATACGCTGAGTCCGGGAGACTTACACTGAGCCATCTGTATCCTGCATTCACCAACACCTCCAATAATAAGAGTCGAAAACATCTCATTCAGAGGCCCACCTACCAAACAAGAGGAGAATATTCACTCATCTGTATATTAAAGTATATCTGTAATCACTTCAATCGACCAATCATGTGCAAGCCAAAATTCTGTTCTTTTTTTCAGTTCTACAGCACAGGATTGGCTATTCAAAATGAATGCTGATTCACTGTTTTCACAAAGCTGAGCTAACAAATTCTCACATCAGGTCAAAAGGCTCTTTAATAATCATATAGAGGGGTGCAAAGTCCAGAGTGAATGTTCATGAATGAAATGTGAATGTTCCAGTTTGACAAATAGAAAACTAAAATATTCTTTTGGAGCAAGATTTATTGTTTGTATTAAGTAGATAGAGATGGGTGAATGTGCCTGGGATCAGTTTGTGAAAGGTTGGGCTAACGTGCCTTCGTGTTTTGGGAATGTTCTTTGAATAGCTAGCTATTCACTCAGGAAAGGGGAAATAACATTGACTCAGAAAAGAACACTATGAATAATAATTCAATTCATGTAAAGATTCACCTTCTATAGACTTCATTGTGGTTTGACTCAAACATCAGATTTGTTGAACCTTGGCACATTCACCCATCTCACCCACCTAACATAATATGTTCTGTTAGTGATTTTTTTGTAAATGTTTTGGATCCATTAGGGGGATCCAATAGAGACACTCCATCCCCCCACTTCCTATTCTGCTGACTAAATTTATATCACTAATATTACAGATCACCTTTTCAAGTCACAAATCTGCAAACAGAACATGGAGGAGTTATTTCAGGACAATTATCAGGAATATAAAGCAATTATTTAATATTGTTATCAACCAGCATTATTAATTTGTATTTATAAAGTGCCAACATATTCTGCAGCGCTGTAGAAAATCTATAGTCATGTGTCTGAAGAGATCACAATCTAATGACCCTACCATGCTCAGATGGCATTAACCTGGGACCTAAGTGCTCTCAGGATAAGGGTGCCACCCACCAATCCACCATGCTGCTAGAGGCAGAGACACAAACTACTGGGGGGAATCTCCCCATTGTGGGAGGGGCAGAGACACAAACTACTGGGGGGAATCTCCCCATTGTGGGAGGGGCAGAGACACAAAGTACTGGGGAAAATCTTCCCATTGTGGTGGCAGGGACACAAACTGTGTGTGTGTGTGTGTGTGTATATACCCAAAACCAAAATGTAATGAGCTTCTGTTCTCATTAACAATTTTCAGTTAATTTTAATTGAAAACAGTTACTTATTTTTCCAAATGTTATTAGTTCTGATGAATCAACTGGATATGCGGCTCAGGATTCATCATTAATGGTCTGCAAAACTCTCTAGTATTTCTAAATATCAGTGAATGCTTTGCCTGATGATTGTACTAACTGCTCTGATTATCTCTTGCATTGTAATGACAATATGTGTGGCATTGTAATACATTTGGGTAAATGATTTTATTATCTGATCACAGGAGCCATCAATACATATTTTAGTTAGAATATGACTGTAATGAACACATTGGCCACAAGATGGCAGCAGTATACCATTGTAATTTTTCTATTTTTTAGGTTTTGGTTGAATTTTCTGAACTAAAAAGAAAAATAACCAGCAACAACCATAAACCTGAAACAAGGCAGAGGGATACAACAGCAAAAAAGAGGGTGAAATGGCAGCCTAAAGTACATTTCATAGTATAGATGTTATACATTATCCTTTATCATCCGTCTGGTTTTGTTGGGTACAGAAGAGGCAGAATTGTCTTTTTTTATAGCTGCATTTAGTTGTAGTTATAGAATTGTTCTAATATTTTATAGCACTGATATGGAATTAATAATTCTCAGTTTGTTTGCTCTTACATATAGTTTGTGATCATCACATCCAAGACAAACATTTTTGGAATCCCATCTTCGCCTCCATGAAATGAATATTTATGCCTGATCACACCTCATGTAAAGATCCTGAGCACGGTGAACTCCCCACCAACATCTGGTAACCCTAACAAGACTCCCAGCATAGGCCAAACTGCTTCCACCTCACAATGTTTTCCCGTCACCCCGAATTTCCTGAGCCAGCCAATGTACACAGAAGTGACAGCTGAATTCTGCATTAATAGGACTCCAGGAAATTGGATTCTTAGGGAAACAAGAAGTAAATGTGTGATAAAGTAACTGGGAAATCCAACTGGAGGGCATTTGGTTTGCTCTGTGCACTGCGTGCTATTAGATATGACATTTTTTAAAATAAAATCCAGTTTTCAACCTTTTTTGTTACATTTCTGTGACGCTCTGTCTTGCAGCACATTTGCCGCCACTTCCTGTAAAAACAATGATTCTGTCTCCCCCTCCAGAGCTCTATATTGGCAGAGCTGTGTAACAGCCACACCCCTTATGACCTCACACAGAAGGAGGAGTGTCAGGTTAGACAGGAGGCGTGTCTGATCGGATATGGGCGTGTCAGATCAGAGAGGGGGTATGTCGGATTATATAGGGGGTGTGTCCAAATAGAGAAAGGCGTGTCTGATTAGACAGGATGAAGGTCAGATCAGAGAATGGGCGTGTCTTCCATTAGATAGTGGTGTGTCTGACCATAGAGGGGGTGTGTAAAATCAGTAAGGGGGTATGTCAAATTATATAGGGGGGCGTGTCTGACCAGGAGGGTATATGTCAGATTAGATGGGGGCATTTCTGATCAAAGAAGGGGTGTGTCAGATTACAGAGGGGGTGTATCAGATTAGATAGGAGGTGTGTCTGACTATAGAGAGGCATGTGTCCGACTAGATAGGATGTGTGTTTTACCATAGAGGGGGTTGTCTGATTAGATATAGGTTGTGTTAGATTAGATAGGGGCGTGTCATATTAGATAAGGGGTGTGTTTTACCATAGAGGGGGGTTGTCTGAATAGATATAGGGTGTGTTAGATTAGATAGGGGCGTGTCATATTGGATAAGGGGTGTGTCTTACCATAGAGGGGGGTTGTCTGATTTGAGATAGGGTGTATTAGATTAGATAATGGCATGTCATGGACGATGGGAGATGGGGGGGTGTTTTACCACAGAGGGGGGTTGTCTGACCAGAGGGGGCTTGTCATATGGGGGCGTGTCTAACCAGTGAGGGGTGTGTCAGGTCATAAAGAGGTCGTGTCTGACCAGATGGTGTGTGTGTCAGATTATATAGGGGCGTGTCTAACCAGTGAGGGGTGTGTCGTGGTTTAGAGAGGGCGTGTCTGAGCAGAGTGAGGTGTGCTAGATTAGATAGGGGCGTGTTATATCAGAGAGGGGCGTGTCTAACCAGCTCTGTGCTGATTACTGAGTGCACTAGCTCTACCCTATAGCACTATACCAGGAAAGTGATTGTAATATTTTGGCATTGCAGGCTGTCAGTACAACGTCTAAGCGATTCTATTTCTGAGACAATAATTGGGCTGTAACCGCCGCCTCCCCCCTGATATAATGGAATATTATGGGGGTATATGCTTCATTTGGCAGCCGCTGAGGATCGCATTGATCGGAGTTGTAATGTTATTCTTCATGTTCCAATACATCAAGGTAACGGCGAGATTATTCAGCGAGCAGGAAAACTCTCGGCTACATTGTAACAGATCAATAACAACATCACTTATTTAGGATTCGGCATCTGAGATGACAAAAATAGCGCGCATCAAATTCCAGATCAATAGAGTGGTAGCTTTGTGACCGAGGCCTGGATGAGGCGATCATTACATGAAATACCTCCGGTCATTGGTACAGAATAACTCAAAAGCTGCCAAAATATGGTGAATGTGAGAGTGAATAATACATGACCCCCACCATGAGTGTGCAGGGAATCTATACATTCACTTTACTTTGTAATTCTGTTTTAAGGATTCAGATTCAGTGCAAAGAATTCTGAAAGCAAACATCAGCCAGTTTGGGGTATAACAAAAATCGGTGAAGTCATTCTATTGGAAACATTCCAGGGGCATCAAAAGTAAATGTGTGCAAAGTTTACAGTTTTCTTTAGAAAGCAGCCACGGCTCAAATAGAAAAGTCTGTACAATGCCAGCATGCTGCAGAGATAAAGCCCTGCTCTCTATATGGAAGCAATAGTCTGTCTGCAGAGATCCAGAAAACTTCCTACTCCATTTAACTAAGCTGCTATATGAAGAGCTTTTGTCCTGACTCTGCAGGGGAAGTGTCAGATCTCTACAGAGAGGCCACTGCTCCACCCACAAGACTCCTTCTCTGAAGCATGCAGGATTTTCTACTCAGACTGTGGAAAGACTTTGCACACGTTTTGTTTCGATGAATCTGCAATGTTCATGTACCCGTGTATTCACCTTACAGACCCTGCTGGCCTAAAGCCTATGGAAAGCAAACATTATTTTAGATATGAAGACCAACAGGCAGTGACCTTGCAGATTCAACCAACTTTAAATTGTAAGCTTGGATTTACCTCCCAATACATTTTACTGAAATAGTGACATTTCCTTGGAGGATTTTGGTGACATCATTTCTCCCCCCATGCATTGATTAGATTAGCAGAATTATACATATATTGATCATCATTTGTTAATAGCTGGACAGCGGATTGTTTGTGATGATCAATATATCGGCCCCTCGTTCATCATTTCTTCCCTCACATCAGCCAAGTCTTTGCTGTAACTTTGTCTTCTTGCCGGGTCCTTGAAATCCTATTGAGCTGTCATTATCTCTTCATTCGTTGTCACCGCAAGCTTTCTATTCTGCTGATTCAGTTACCATTGAGGTCATTTAATGCTTGGAGTTTTGTTTTTCCCTCTCATTGAGTGTTGATGGTTCCATGTCAGGGATATAAAGAGCGATAATAATGGCCGGGAGAGAATTTGATGTTTCATGAGTGTTGTATGACCGACCATCATGAAGGCACTTAGCCGTCTCTTGAGTTACAAACCTCCTCCAGTAGCCTCTGTCATGGTGACAGCTGCTTATTAGTGACACTGGGCCGCCGCAAATAAATCAATATGAAAACCCGTCTGCTACCTCTGACCCCGGCCTGATACACATTTTCCCTGACAAGCCTTTCACTGGCTATAAAAAAGGAGACGACCTGAAGGTGGAAGTCACGGTGACCTTTCCAATAAATAGAAGAATGGACAGATGATTGCTTTACATTTGTGCTTAAACTTTATGTGATTTGCTGTTACAGTTTCCTTTTATAGATTTCTGAGATGTTAAAGTGAACTTTGAATTTCAAATAAAAGTCCACTTACCTTGCAGCTCGGGATGGTATTAGAGGGGGCAAATGGGCAATTTCCCAGGGCCTCCATCTTCTCCAGTTCTTTAATTTACAGAAAGGCAGGGAGTATATAGTGATGGAATGCTGTGCATTTGGGGCTCCACTTTATATTCAGCCAGGGGCACCATTATTTCTAGAATTGTCCCTGCTTGCTTGCTTATGAGAATCCCCTCATAAAAAAACACTGAAAGCTGATCCGCTTTTTTGGGTCACCCACTGTGGGGATCATCATTATGGGATCCCAGGAAAAGCTGAGGATTCCAAATCTCATTAGAAGTATCTCCAGCATCATAGTGCTGGAACTTGAGATCCTCGGCATTCCCAAAAATTTACCCAACAACGTCACCCTCACCTAGGCAAACTCGCTGGGCACCCCGGAGGAAGAGGTGGCATTTTGTCTTCTGATTTTTTGTTGTTATTGCTTTCATTTACGTCTACAACTGCACACAATGTGGCAGGATCAATCTCCTGGGTCGCGCTCCCACCAGCATCTACTTTAAAAAGTTTTGATATGTTTTACCTAACCCCTCGCCCCATATCTCCCCCCCCCCCCCCCCCCCCCACCACCGCTATCCATCCCTTGTGTTTTGCAGCAGTTCAGAGGCAAAATGTCTTTTAACCTTGGAGAAATGCAAAAATGCAAGCAAACATCCCCTATAGGACTGACGTTTCCCTCTTTCATGCAGGGATATTCTCGACTCTAAAAGCTGTTAGAAAAGTTTCCCAAGAATGGAATTCTGGAGATGTTCTTGGGGTCAATGATACTTAATCTCAGAAGGGCTGTGTCAGGTTTATGGAAAACGCAATACCTTCAGGGGCTGTCATCTAATGTACAACATTCTCCTGATTTGTGAAGAATTATTCAGATTATTTCTTGTGATTGTCTGCAGGATTTAGATAAGAATCATTCATGGCATGACATTTTTTGATATTACTGCTTATACCTGCAATAGGATTGCATGATAGATAGCAATGCCTTCCAATCCAAGGTGGGAAGTGAGGAAGCAGCAAGGCATTACAGTTCTTGACATACCGTAGTTTGGAAGTCATCACTATCAGCTGAGTCTATAGGGTTTTATATTGGAAATGTTTATTTTCCTTTTTTCAATCTGACTATGTAACTATCACATTGGCCTTCTGTGGACACCATGGTGAGTTGGACACTTCCACCTTCTCATTCTCCATGTTGTGTCATCACAGACTATTCTGAGCACAGATTTCTGAAAATCTTCTGGGGGCATGGGACCTCAATCACCAAACCTCCATATAGACTGAACCCATTTTCTCCTCTTCAAATATCAGATGAAATCAGTGGTGATGGACCAGCTATGGTAGTAAAGCCAATAGAACCAGCATATCCAGACCTGCAAGGTCCACAAAGAGCTGACACGGTTCAAAGAACTGGAGGATCCTGAGTTCCCTGCTTAGGGTCCTCCATAAAAGTTCCAAAATCCTCCCTTGGCTTGGAGATTTTATCTGAGATGGATGCATGGAGAGGACACGAACGCCCTGCAATGTGAATTCACGAAGGAGAAGACATGAACGTCCCCCCCTTCCTATTGTATGCTGCTTCCCCACCTCTTAGATTGTAAACTCTTCTGGGCAGGGTCCTCTCCTCCTGTGTCACTGTCTGTATCTGTCTGTCATTTGCAACACCTATTTAATGTACATTGCTGCGTAATATGTTGGCGCTATATAAATACTCTTTAATAATATTAATAATAATAATAATAATAATATTTCATCCAATATCAATGTATAAATCAGCCAATATCTTTGTGCTGGATGAAGATGATTCCTGGACACAGAGATATTTATATTCCCCATCTCACATACATAAATGTCTTCCTATCCTCTGACTCACATTGTAAGATAAATTCTGGAGAGGAGTCGCCCCTCTAATAAACCCAGAGTTTGTTTGGTTTGATCCCCATATATCAGAAGCTTTTTATGAGTTGTCACTTGAACTTTGTCATTCACCGCCACAAATAAACAGCCGTGTTTTCACTGTCTGAACATGGAAATGATTTTTGGAGTGAGCAGACAGCGTGGACCAGTTCTGGGGAAGTGTGTGGCCGGATTGCTGATCCCGTCTGGCTCCCAAATCCAATCTCACACAACCCCCCAGCTTGTGGCAGCAGCTACCCCCCAACCTTTCAAGCCCCTCAGACGAGCTTGTGACCCCATCACTTGAAGAGGGATTATTTACACAAATAAATATATTTAGAGAGCACAAAGCAGGAAATGATTCTCTCTGCTGACTGTTTTCCTAACCTTGTAAAATAAAATAATGAGACCCAGCGTGAAACCACAAATATTTCTAGAGGCTTGTTGTAGTGGGAAGGGGGGTTGAATTATTGAGATCCCATTGAGCAGCTGTTACAAGTCACACTTCGGGACTTTATGTTGTATCTGCCCCAGGAACACATACCCTGATCTAGGTAAGTCACTGAGATTCTCTGCAGGCCAGACACAGGAAGAAAACAAATGCCTTGTGTCCCCAATAATGGCAGAATGAAACCCAACGTGTCACCGATGGAGGTTATTGAAGTCCCTGGAAATAGAGATGAGCTGAGAGATATTGCTGAAATGGATTTGGTTACAAAATTACTGATTTTACGTTTTCTAAATTAGCCTGACATTTTACCATGTGACCTGTGCCGGATATTAATAATATTATTTTTATTATCAATAAACAGTATTTATATAGCACCAACATTCTACGCAGCACATTCTACTGAAATGGTGAAATTCAATCCAAATGTCCTGATTTTGATATCTAATGTTCACAAAGGACATCTAATTTATATTACCCCATATGCTTATTCTGATGAAATGGTTTTCCAATGTTTAGGGGAATCAGTAATGAAACTACAAGAATCTGATCTCTTCTTGTTTCCTAGCTGCCATGCTGTACATATGGCCTAAATCACTGTAAAAAGTATAACTCCGACTTCACCCTATTTAATGTACAGCACTGCATAAAATGTTGGCGCTATGTAAATACTGTTTATTAATATTAATAATTATAACATGCATCAACACGAATACACATGCACTGACACATGTTATAAGTCTAAATGAGTCGTAGTGATCACACATTCACTTTATTCACTTGTTATTCACTTTATTTATCATTCCCTTTCAGTAATTCCCCTCTGTAGAGTTGGAGTTTGTTTTCAGTGTTCCTGATCCCCAGGGGTCGGATTGATTGACTTTGTATTCCGGCATCCAGCTTTCCCCTTCCCCTGACATGATGAGTGTCTATGGGGGGGGGTTACCCTCAGTGAAAGGGAATTTCAAATATTACCAACAATGAGTGAAATGAATTGAGACAGATGAGTGTTGGGGGTCAGGGGTCAGATCTCAGATGGCGGGCCAATCCCTTGGTGAGTTTCTGAAATCTTGTGTTTACAGTTTGTGATTCTTTTTACAAATCAGAAATAACAGAAATCTTGGTGTCCCCGCCATCTGCTGGAGGCCCAAGTTTAACCCATCGCCAGGCCGGGCCGGTGTCAGCCAATCTGTTTCATAACTGCTTCTGGGTCCATTGGGAGCGAGAGAGATTTCATGGAATCTCAGGGGCGGGCATACTGTGGTGCAAGGTGTGCCAGTGCATTAAGGCCCTGGAGCCTCCACAGCCAACAGTGACCCCTACAGGGGACAGTTAGTACTGCACAGTACCCACTGTTGGCTATGCCCAGCATTACTTAAGCTGTGTTCAGGCTGATGGTGAGGATTCGGAGCAGTCACCACTTCTTCACATAACCAAACCGCCACCAGGGGGGTCTGTACATGTCTGACCAGCAACAGCCCAATTGAGAATGAACAGGGGTTTAAAATGAACAGTCAGTGCCACTCATTGCCCCTGTTGTCAGGTGGCAGAATAAGTGGGAGCTGAGCGCTTGTCCGTGCCCCGGATCTGAACCCTACTTTAGGGCTTGTTCACATGGATGAAGGTTTTTGATTGGCGGTTGACAGGCATTCCTCTACAGCTGCAGTATTTCCCACATTCTTGGGGGTTACTTGCAACATCCGGCGGTTGTAATAAAAAAGACGACTGACTGTACAACAACCACCATTTACAAAGTGAATTAAGGGGGTTGGGGGTGGTTGGATTTATGTTGATGAGAACACTCTCCTACGTGTGATCATGTGATCAATCTCCTATTAAATAGAAATGTAACCGCAGGTGATGACATCACCATGTAAATGCTGGCGGCTGCACCCCCAAGTCTTCCGACGTGGGTGGGGGGTCTCGTGTGTTTCGGGGGGACTCCCTAGCTTTTTGTCTGCTCTCTCTGCTTCTGTAAATAATTCACTATTCTTATTTCATCCAATAAAGATGGGAATTTACAGAGGCAGTAAATTTGCTAGGGTTGGGGGGGCTACAGGGGGGCAGGAGGGGGGGTTATTTCTGGGAAATGGATGAAGCTTTTAATGAACTTCACATAGAGCCCGGCGCTGCGCCATTATTTATGGGTTAGTGGCTCAGCACGGTGGCGGAGGTTGGGGGGGTCCCGCGCCTGGAGAAATGACTGGGGGGGGGGGCACTTCATCTTGTCACCTTGCACTGCCGTCTGTAGCAATGAGATCAGCAGAATGAGACAATTCATTTATTTTTAATGAGGTTTTCCGGTGATAAATTCCTCCCTTGGGAACATCGAACAATCAAAACGCAGCAAACACGCAGATTCCAGACAAATCGGAAACCCATCCCTATCACTAATCATTGAGTGACAGGAGACCAAGGAAATGCTTTCTCCTGCCTGCAGCAGACTGATGACATCATCTCAGCCCGGAGACAAAGTCACTGAGAAAAATAAAAGAGAATAAAGTAAATCCTCACCCTCAGGGGGCCATGCAGCTGGCATTCTCTATCATATGGCATGGATTCCGTGGTGGTTATGTGACTACCCCCCGTTCCTCTGCAGATATGTTTATGGTGACACGGAGCAGATGTTTGCGTGTTTACTTCTACAAATAACAAGAATTTTCCGATATATTATTATCGTTTACATGCGGTGAGGTCAATGTAACCCAATCAGTGAAATCTCAGATTTAACACTATTTTCTCTCAACTCTGTAAATCTGCAGATTTCACTGGATGATCCTGCCATGAAGGTCTCTAAGGCTGATCCTCTGTTGTCACCATTGTGAAGCGGGCCCTAAGAAATGCCATGGGGCCATCACTTGGGTGCATAGGCAGGAAGTAGCTGAGTTAGGTGTCAGCAAATCAGCAGCACTGAGAAGGGACAAAGGTTTTGCATCTCTAGAAGAAATTGTAGTTATTATGGGTTGGCAGATATTGGAGGTTGTAGTCCAGATTAGGTCATAATGAGAGTTGTAGTCCAAATGGAATAATGAATATTGGTAGCTGTAGCCCGGATTACATGATCAGATCATAGAAATTGTAGCGCAGATGTAATGGGTGGATATTAGGATTCATAGTCCAGATAAGATAGGTAAATAATGGGAGTTGAAGTATGGATAGGACTATGGATATTGGGAGCTGTAGTCTGGATCACATGATCTGATTACAGAAATTGTAGTGCAGATGCAATTGGTGGATATTAGGAGTCACAGTCCAGATAAGGTGGGTAAACAATGGGAGTTGTAGTCCAGGTCACATGACCTAATTTTAGAAATGGTAGTTTGGATAGGTCGGTGGATAATAGTAGTTGCAGTCCAGATAAAATGGGTGGATTAAAAAAGTATAGTACAGATGTGATGGGTAAATAATGGAAGTTGTAGTCCAGGTCACATGATCGGATTATAGGAATTGTAAATGTGAGCGACAGGTAAACCATGCAGCCTATAAAGTGCTCCCTGGTGGGTTGACCTTCTTACCCCGGCGTGGCTCTGGGGGGCAGATCATTCCTGGCAGGTTTATAAGCTATTAGGGGCTGAGAATTCTCCAGAACATTCATCACTCTGACATTGAGTAGCTGTGATGAGTTAACCCCTTCAGGGCAGGGGGGGGTCATTAAATCCGACTTTCAGTAATACGCTGCCCACCCACTGAGCCGCTTCGCTCACCATGAGAAATACTGTGCATTCTGATTGGTGGGGAGGGATTATTGTATGGGGAGGGGGGGAGTGACCCCAAATGATCAGATTGGGAGATTTATAATCAGATGAACCCCAAATACCATCGAGAGTGAAAATCACAAAGTAAGATTTTCTTCAATTTTAATCTCCCCATCCCTCAAAGGGTGGTGGTGAAATCTGCCCCCACCTGTCCATGGATGCCCCCCTGATGATCTCTATGACATGTTGAGGGTCCCTATAAGTTGTCAGGGCCCCGGCACATGCAGCCCCCCCCCCCCCCTTCCATCCTGGGGCAATTGCAGCCCTCATAGGACAGAACGCTTTATTATCTCTGCTGACCTTTTGGATAATTGCAGCCCAGCGGGGACACCCGGCCTATTGTGAGGAAGGATCTGCGGATTGGGGACACAACATGGCGATGTCTCAATATTAGGGGCCCATTGAGTATATTATAGAGGGGCCTAAACATGTAAATGTGGTAAATGTTTGAAGGGGGGGAAAGCTTAGTGGTAACTCCCCAGCAACACAAATATTTTTGATCCTCATTAATATCCTGAAATGATTTAATAAAAACCCATTTATATTCCAGTCCTGGGGGAGCCATCACTGGGTCTCTACACTCCTCCGAGGCTGATCATGGCTGGTGGGAGGGGCAATTGGCATATTACTCATAGAAACACCCAGCCTTGGGAGGAGCCATGTAATTATCAAATGATGGCTGGGTGTCAGTTTGAAAGGGGTAGGCTGTACTAGGCAGGCTGTATTTGCATAAATAATGCCCACATGTGATGCTAAGCTTCGATGATTGACAGAAACGAAAACCACTGAATGAAAGGGGCCGGGCCACAGACAGGGAGGCTGTGTGTTGTATGATATATGAAGGCCGTATGTTGTATGATATATGGAGGCCACATGCTGTATGATATAGAAAGGCCATGTGTTGTATTACATATGGAGGCATGTGTTGTATGATATATGAAGGCC
>NC_092865.1:44668153-44710337 GCF_032062135.1 Pyxicephalus adspersus | reverse complement strand
AGGGAGACTGTGTGTTGTATGATATAGGGAGACTGTGTGTTGTATGATATAGGGAGGCCGTGTGTTGTATGATATAAGGAGACTGTGTGTTGTATGATATAGAAAGGCAATATTTTGTATTACATATGGAGCCCATGAGTTGTATGGTATATGGAGGCCGTGTGTTGTATGATATATGGAGGCTCTGTGTGTTGTTAGTAAAGAATCTGACACTTTGCTGATTTCTCCTCTGTTTGCTGCACATTTGCATTGCACATATTTGTCAGTCACATGACCTCCGTCCAGGAATGTTGGCATTTCATTAGTCCTAATACACAGTTAGTGACCCCCCCACAGTGTGGTGTTGTGTCACTTGTGGGTCCCTGGAATTTGTTTGAAGCTCTTTGTATTTCCTGAACTCTTTCCGCACATTTCGTTGTCCGTTCCAATGATGGCAGCAGATTGTTGGTGACTGCTGTGACACATCATGGCGTCCTTACAAGTGTCCCCATATGTCTGTTCCTTACAACGTACAAGTAATCCAACATTCCCCTTGCAGGATGATAGGGTTCCTGCTGCCATTCAGGCCGCGTCCGGCTCCATCCTCATCCTTCAGATTGATGTCCCTGTGGCTGCACAGAAATCCTTCACTCCGGCTATTGAAGGTGACAACCCAGACACTTCCCGTAGTCACCAATTTCATTTCTATTCCTTTGTCATCATTTCTTATTCAGGAAATCAGATTTCTTAGGAACTCCGCCACCGATTCCAACAACAGATTGCGCATCCAAAAATAATTTTCTTGTCCCCTCCTGTACAGTCCCAGCTGCCCCAGACAAATGTGTGGAGCTGCTGGGGCCGTCATATGCCAGATCTGGGAGAGACTCACCGAGTTAGGCGATGGAGCCTCATTTCAATAAAATAAATCACAAATTATGTGTGAGAGGAACGAGGTGACATGAAATGATTAATTTCCTGCAAATATTACAACTCTAACCAAGCAATAAATAAACTGACTTTTTTATGGTGGAATTATGTGTTAGTTGCTTGAGAGTGCAGGTAATTTGAGTTCTGGATAACAGGGAGTTTACTGTATATACTTTCTTTTATAAGTGAAGTTTGTTTCAGGTTTTTACATTTCTTCTTTATTTATGGTTATTCATCTTTCAAACCTGATGTAGGAAGAATTTCTGCCTCCTTCTCCCAAATTAATGGATGTCTATCAGAATGATAATCATTGATTGAAAGAGAATAATGTTTAGACCCTGAGACGGATTTACAATTTTTCTTTCCCTCGGCCAGCTAGTTTGTACCGCACCAACCCCTCAACCAATAACAGACTTTGATACTGACAAAAACACACCATGAAAAATGTTCCACACTAATAAAAGAGCAAAAGGAGAGAGAGAGGGAGAGAGGAGAGATATGGGGAGGGAGGAGAGAGAGGGGGAGAGGGGAGAGACATGGGGAGGGAGGAGAGAGGAAAGGGAGAGTGCAGGGAGTAGGAGGGGAAAGATGGGGTGACTAGGACAGAAAGAGGGATGGAGAGGAGAGATGGAGACAAAGGGGATAGAAAGGAGAGAGGGAGAGAAAGAGAGAGAGAGGGAGAAGGGAGAGAGGAGAAGAGAGGGGGAAAAAGAAACAGAGGGAGATGAAAGGGACATGGAAGAGAGGGAGGAGAGACCCATGGGTCAGGCAGGAGTCTCTTTTTTACATTGGATGTTAGAATTTGCAGTAAATTTAGATCGAAGAATTATTTTTTGTCTTCATTTCAGGCTGAAAAGCAAATAAATGCAGGGAGCTCTATTCAGTCCCCACTGTGTATGCCAACATTTTGTGCAATAAGTTATCACTGAATAATAAATGGGAATTCACTTTTTTGATGCAGCCAGAGGCCTTCCCTGTCATATTCACACATTTCCCTGCAATGGTCAGGGGGAGCAGATCAGACAGTTCAGTGCTCATCATACAGAAATCCCAAGTCAGGGAATATAAAACAGGCCAGTGTTTATTATATCGATCCATCCACAGGAGAGAAACGCAGAGAGACATAATAACATTGTCATTTACAGGTATATACAGGTAGACAATCTCCTATATGTAGGGAGGAGCAAGAGGGCGACTTCCTAGTGATTTGGTAATCTTCCCTATAGAGGAATAGCACAGATAGCTCCTCGGAGGGCACAGACAGGGGATCTTGGGGCCGATATAGGATACCAGGAACAGGGACTGGAGAGACTAAGGGTATGGGGGTTGCTGAATGGAGGGACTGGGGGACTGGGAATAAAGACAGGAGGTGCCAGATGCAAGTACTAGGGGACTGGGGTAGAAACTGGGGTACCAGGGGCAAAGATGGGCTGTCAGGTAAAGATGAGGGGACCTGGCGCAATGATAGGGTACCAGAGACAGAGGGATGGGGGCTGGGGGAAGAGATTGGGGTTCAAAGGGAAGGTTTAACTGTGCGATAAATCCAACCTCTCCTCCTAATACCCAGATATTGGGACACACCAACCTCTCTCCCTCCTAATACACAGGTTCTATTACAGTAAGTTGTACCCAATATATAAGAAATGTGTCTATTGCACCCTGGGAATCACATCCAGCCAAATAGACACTTCCCATAATGCCCCAGCTATGAGTAAGAAAGGAAGACTTGTCCCACACACGCTCCCTTTATTATGCCCTTTGCCCCGCCCACCATCTTTGCTCCTCCCACATAACGCACAGTCCCAGGTACACACACCTAGTCCGTGCCCGGACACATCCAGACGCCATGTAGCAGAAAACATCCAATTTGTATAAAGTGCAGGCGCTCATCCATGCAACACTGACATCTGCAACACATTAGCAGATCATTTCTAGGTAAAATCTGAATTTTACATAAAGAATTCCTCTAAAATAAAACAATGGAAGATTTCAAAATACGACAATTGTCCCGATTTGGATCCTCTAAAGACCGGTCAGTGCAGCGATTGTATTGTCCTCCCTTTTGCAGTGCCATCAGATACCCAATCCAGCTCAGTGGCAAGAAGGGGAGGAGCTTATGTACAGAAAATAGAAGGAACTGCGTAAAGGGGTGTGGCTTACTGCATCTGGGCAATAGTCAGCCAATCAGGAATGTCCTGCAGAGCAGTGGTGATGTTCTGCAAGCGATGCAGTGGTTATAGGCAATGCTCTGCAGCGCTCATCCAGTCTGACGTGGAGAATAAAGGTGCAGAATGTGGAAGGTGAGATGATCTGCAGGTCGTCCGTCCTTTAGTGTAATGAGCGCTCGGACTTTGGGTCCAGGATACGAGGATAGTAGGTACCCAGAGAAGTCCACACCTCCAATCTGGGAATTCAGCGCCTCCCAATAAATAAAGTCTGAGAGACCCAAGAAAAGGAAACCTCTCCGTCCTTCTTTATATTTATATATATAAATTTATATTTATATATTTATAGTTCTCCTCAATAAAAAAAAAAAAGTTCCGGTGAAATAAAATAGGGATTAGTCTGAAGGAGATGTGATGTGGGAGTAAGGAAATGATAGTCCCTCACCAAGGGGTCCCGCTCTCATGTCTGTAGTTCCTCTGTGGGTGGGTGGTTCCTCCGATTCCTCGCGCGTTTCTGATCCTGAAGGTCTTTGGCTTCGCTGAGGGCGGAGCCAGAGGGGCGCCAATATCCCTGACAGTATTGGTTGATGAGTCCCATCTCCGGCTGGGAGAGAAGCTGGACCAGCTCATCATACGCTCCCGGGGGCCCGGCGGGATTAGACGCCATGGCGGATGGAACATCTGGATGAAGAAGAGCCGCAGTGACGGCCTCGCTGCTCAGAACCTGGAGCCGGACTCTCATTACCGTATGTTTGAAGTTGTTCTCGGTGGCCGTGCAGTGGTAGACGCCGGTGTCAGACAGCTGAAGGGAGCGGATGAGAAGACCCTGGTCGGTCTTCAAGAATCGTCCTTCCGATCGTAACTGCAAGAAGAGGAAATGAGAAATGTGTCAAAATGTGCGTTTATCTTCCCGATGTGATATCAGACCCGTGACACTGTTATATCAGAATAACTGAACTACACTGAGGTGATTTAAATTATAGAGTATTGGCTGTTCACATAGTAAAGTGAATGATCACAATGCAAAGAAAACTCCACTTAGCTAAGTGAATGACATAAAAGCTACACTGACTTCATCCATCCAATCCTGTGCAAAAAATATCTGGTTTTAGATTTCTTTGCAGGTAATTGGATTTTCTTTCTAAAGTTAAGTCTTCCAAGTGCTCAGTTTCATCCTCTAAGCGGCCGGGAGCGGTGAGGAGGATTCTGATGCACATTCATGACAGTTTGATGAACGCTGCAGTTAATGGGTGCGTTCTTCTTGCCACATGTAGCAAAGGATTATGGGTCACTTGATGGCCACTTTCAACCACCTTCAGACTGTCCACAAACGTGTAATGGAAAATGTTCCATTCAAGTCTTTGGACTTCAGTCTGATCTGAGACGCTGCATGGAGCTTCTGGAAAACTGCACTGCAACTGCACCGCCCTCACAAGGAATATGAGCGCTCCCATGCACTTCAGTAATAACTGGGCTTTGGGTTGGTTGAGAACTGATTTATTGCCACGAAGCACATACATAAAAACATAACATAAACAACATAAACATCTAAAGGCTCCATTCACACATGTGTAGCGTTCCTGTGCATTAACACACAGTATGACATTACGCATTGAATGCGCTATGGGGTGTAGGAAGGGTGTACGCCCTGTTGGATTTTTTTGTGCTGCCTGAGATGCCCCTTTACTCCCTAGCCCTAACCCCCATGACATTTCTCACCTCTTTCTTTCGGTCTGAGTTGTCTTTCTGGAGGATCCATTTCACAGCGGCTTGGGGTGAGCGTGGCTGACATTCTAGGAAGGCAGAACTTCCTTCTACTCCGTATTGTGCTGCATCCATCCCATTCTTATTGGCTGCAAAATGAAAAAACATCTCTGTGTCAAGCACTGGATATGAATCAAAGCTGCATTGAAAGTTGGTATCAGGCTTGCAGAATTTGGGGGGATTTTAGAAGCTAATGCAGGAAGATGGGGCAGAAAGAGGGGGCTGGTGAAAGATCAGCTGTAAATTTGGCTGCTTAATTGGAGTTTATTATTTTGCATTTTCTCATATAATGGCCGGTGCATGTAAATATATCGATATAACGAATATTGTGATCCATCAGTTCCACATTTGCATGTCATTGCCCCATCAATCATAGTTTACCACTAGGACCTTACCATTGGAGTTGTACCCTCTGCACTGCCTGATGGGGTTTCCGTGTCTAACATCTTGGCGGCGGCTTCGTCTGTGCAGGAAGCAGAGAGAAAATATAAAACATACAACTGTTAGACTGAGAATTCTCTGCCTGTCCGATCATTTCCCTGAAAGCCAATCCCCGGCTCACCCCTCTGCGTACCGCTTGGACGATGCCGAATATCGGGAGCACGTCTTCCCATCCCAGGCGCAGTATGGGTCCCTGGCCAGACAGCAATCTGCGCATGCTTCTCCGTACACGTCGCAACGATGGAGTGCCAGGTGAGTCACACCAGAAGTAGAGGACACATAGAGTTGTTGCTGCAAGATGAATGAGGAGGATTGTGAGTGACGCACAGCCAGGATATCGGACCAGAACCAGATTTAGTTCTGATTTTGATTTTTAATTTTGTGAATAAACTGTAGATAAAGTTCCCATTGGTTGCCTCTGATCACATTTGCTCCTTCACTTTTTACTTCTGCTAAAATTGCACATTCCGGCTTCTGGTTCTGATTTACTTAAGCAATATGGTGTCACTTATTAAGGCGAATCATCACTCAGCAAAGGGTAATTATTATAGCTTTGTGAATGTAGTGATCACTTTGAAAAGAATGTCAAGCACAGGGAAATCTTAAAAAAAGGGATGTGATTAGATAGTTACAGTCAGCAGAACTCCCTTGCATGGTCCACCTATTCCTGCGTCCCTTGCTTCCTCAAAGATTTACAAAGCCGTTAACAGCCAATAGAGAGATGAGGGGAGCACAAAGTTGGGGAGTGTGATCAGAGCTACGACTGCCGTACAGAATGATGATTGCAGGCACTGGGGGCACCCCATTATTATTCTGGCTGTAGAGCCGACAGCTTTGCTGTTTTCTACATCTATCTTTGGGAAATCTCATCCATTATTATTAGTCAGAGGCATAAAAGGATCAACTCTGCAAAACCCCAAATATTTACAGATACAAAATACATGAATGATATAAATATGACATCACAGCACTTATATCTAATAGGACTGCAGCAATGAACTTACCCGTTTTGATGAGATTTTCATAGATTTTATTGGTGCTGGTACCTAAGAGAGAACAATGATCGGTTACATTATCAGAAGGGAAAATACAGAAAACTAAATACCATATTTTAGGTGTAACAATGTAAATTTTTATTGATTGATTGGGTTTTTATCCACTGCAGTGCTGCAAAAAATATCATACAATCAGGGTCCATCACCGGCCATATAATGAGATATCCTCATAGGCTGACCCAGTTCAGACATTTATCTGTCCCCGCCCCTGAGGTAACAGCATCTTTATTCCTACCAATGAGGTGCCCAGGACAGATCAGATAATCTGATTGGTGAATTGTGACTCCAGATATGAAATTTCCATACCTTAAATACTTCCACTTCCTCCAGGATCAGCTCTTCTGTTTCCAGGTCATCCTTTGGCAGGACGATCACCTTCTGTACTGTGCCTTGATCTGTGGAGGGACAGAAGATGCTAAAATCTCACTCACAAACAGCAATTCATTCCTTGGTACATGTTTATGCGTTTCTATCTTAAAAGCTAAAAAGATTCCTACCACCACCCTGAGCTTTATAAAAATAAATAATGTTTTGCAATGTAATGACACATGAAGAGATGCATTAGCTTGCTGTGCACAGTCTCGTCTCCCTGCTCATACACAGAGATTGGTTGTTCTTATCTCATCATCAGCTGCAGAATTCCAGTTAGTGTGTCAGTGTCATCACTGTGTCTTATTGAGAATCACCTTCCTTCTTTATCTGCTGCAGACACATCAAATCAATAATCAGCAACCAATCAAGAGACAACGTCAATAAAGCCTTAAGGACCGACCCATGATTTGGCTTTGCCTGATAGTAACCAATCACCTGCAGCACAGGATGGTGAAGGCGCTGCTTGATTAACTTGTTCTGATGAAAAGGGCATTATGATATATCTGGAAAATCAGAGCTGATGGGGCTGATGGACGTTACCTGTTCCTAGAAAGAGAACTTCGTATCTCCCGTCTGCTGCATCCACCTGGTCCACCGCGATGGTGGTGAATTTGTAGTTGACATTGGTTCGCACAAGCAGGGGCTGGCGGTGCATGGGGTACACGGGGTTGTACATCACTGGGTGGGTCCGCATGAAGTTTATCACTTCGTCTGGGTAATCTTTGGTGGATTTCATAGAAGGGGTGAAAGTTCCTCCTGGACACTGAGAAAAGAAACAGAAGAATACAGGGAGAAAAAAAAAGAAAGAACTAAAAATCTCAGCGGGGAAAGTTGTCATCATAAAATTTTAGGAAATCATCTTCTGTGAATCACAAATTTTTACATTGTCAGATGTAATCATTCCAAAGAAGCAAAACCTTCAACACGTTTCAGGAGCAAAACCCCCCTTCATCAGAGCTTAAAGGAGGAGAATCAGAATCAGCACTCACATGGGATAATAAATGGAGGAGAAAAATGCAGCAATAGGAGATCTGATTTATGTTCCAGCAAAATTATTGCAACATTTACTAATTAGATTTATGATTTTCTATCCAGGTTCCCCAGGAGGATGGGAACTGTGGGAGATTTTATCCAAGTGACATCAGAGGAATAAAATGAACTTCCTCCTCTATTGTTCATGTCATGGAGCAGAACTATATTATGCCATTTATCATTTTTTTACCAATATATAAAATTAGAGAAATTTAATCAGCAATTGATTTCTGCAGAGCACAAAAGAGCAAATGAGAAAAGTAAATCAGTCCAAAGTAATCGGCACTTTCAGTCCCTCTAATCTGCACTCAGAAGGCTGGATGTTGCTAATTTTATACATTATGGACAAACTTTATGGCAGCATTATGCTTACCGTGCCGGGGCGTGGGTATGGGATTTTCCCTGTATATGGTATCCACTGATAGTTGGGGCCCTCCTTGTGAGCAAAGGGCCCATTGAACACCATGCGAATGTCAGCCATGGAATACACACACACTGCCGATCCCTTAAACACGGAGCTGCAGGGAAAGAGGAAGTACAGTCAGGAAGGAAGAAATCTCCAATGAGTGTTAGACCTCTGGACTTGTTTGTTTATGGCCATTTTGGTGGTTGTGATTGCTTGGGGTGTTTGACTGCTGGTAAGATGTGTGTGGTTGCATGGAACTGTTGGAGGAGAGGGTAAATCTGTGACCATCCTGGGCAGAGAGGTTTGTACTGGCATTAAAGGGCACCTATGACAGCTGTGTGTGCTGCAAGCATGACTTGGCCTTCTGTGACTGCTGTGGGGCCACCAATAATAATTCTGTCCCATCTCCATGTTCCTGCCGGCTCCTGTCCTGGCATCTTTTCTGACCACCCCTCTACTGTTTAATTGGATCAATGCCAACAGTGGATTACATATGAAAGAGAAGATGGGAGGACAGAAGGCTGCGGCTCACATACTGGAGAGGTGAGAGTGGAACTGGTGACTGCAATCAAAGATGCCCCCCTTTCCCCCATGGCAAACACAGGTTGTGGTATGGTGGCTGCAGGTACATCATGTGGCACCCTCCAGCTTATGAATGCCCTTATATTTTTTATAAAGCTTATGCCAAGAATCAGCCCTGACTTTGGATGGACACAATGGTGTGCTTACCCGGAAGCTGAAAAGACCGCATAGATGACCGGGTTTTTACTGTCCTGTGTCTGCTGGATGAAGACATCCTCTGTAAAATAACCCAATAAGTTTTATAATGCAGAACAGCAAATAAGAGAAAAACAGAAACTTTAAATCAGAACACTACATACGTAGTTCATCAAAATGAGTTTCTATTCCGTCTGCACTGGGGACGGAGCAAATCAGCCGAGCCTTCAGGAATGTGCTCCATTTATTCACCAGGCAGCAGTGACCACCATCATCATTCTGAAACACAAGAGACAACAAATATAAAAACTCAGCCCTAGCTTGTTATTAAATAAGTCTGATTTATCCAAATTTACCAGCTTATTTTGTTTATGCCGAAGAAAAACTGATAATAGAGATGAGCAGGACGGAGAGTTTCCAAAAGAAGCTAAAATGGATGGCTCAGGAAAGGTGAAATGAAAGTGGTTCTGTGTGGTTTGTGAGGGTGCATAAACATTTAAATGATTTCATAAATATTTTATATTTACTTTTATTAAAGAATTTATTAGGTGCACTATGGAACGGCTAGACACATTTTGCTGAGGTTGGCTAAAAAGAATCATTCGATTAATTCCCATTTGATTAAAAGGAAACACAGCAAAGACCCTTAAAACGGATGACGGTCATCTAGCCAGAAACAGTTGTATGCAGTCAGGGAAAATGTCTCTAGAATACCTGGCTGTGTCTGTGCCATAAACCAGAAGCTACCCACAAAAGGTGGAGCAATGTAATGATTTGCATGGCTCCACTTATTATCCTAAAAGGAGGAAAATAAAACATTTTGCAGTGGAAATGAGACCTGTAAATGAAGGCGTTTCTGTGTGTATTCTAATTTGTTGAAGGGACAGGGACAAATTTGTTAACAAAATTTGGCTTGTGCCGAATGAACAATAAGCGCAATTGGTGATTTGGTACAAGTTAACGTTGCAGAAGTCATCTCTCATTTGTACTGCAAACGTTTAGAAAATCCATACAGGTAGAAAGTTAGGCAGTTTCTGTGCTAACAATACAAAGTTTGCTATTATTTTTCTTTCTTAACATTATAGTGCACACAAGTGTAAGATGCAAACAATCCGGAACATACAGCACAGCGGGCCTCTATTATATACATCGCCATCCTATATCATACATAAGGTGACCTTAAATTTCTGGTTCTGTAATTGGGAATGTCGACTTGTAATATCAGAATTGTCCCAGAGGAGCCCGGCTAGAAAGCATTGATTAGGAATTCCCTGAAATCCCATTTCAGTGTTTGTGTATTGACCTGGGGGGCTTTGTGTGAATACTGAATCCATGTACGGCACATTGAGTGAGGAAATCCACTAAAGTGTGTAATAAGTGGAGAGAATTGATTTGGGAAGAATATAGACAGCATTTGGCAGAAGGAAGAATTTGTGAAATCATGTTACTGCATGATGGTGATGGGCAGGGCAGCTAAGGTAATTTGGATGTAACTGGGACACAATGTTGTGTGTGAGACGGATGGGGGGGTGGGAGCAGATGTTACTAAGTCACCAAGTTATTAATGTCATTTTAAGATTCTTACATTTTCGGCACTCTCAGTAACACTGACACATATTGATGCAAAGTATTTAAAGATTGTAGGATCTAAAACTACATTCCAGACAAACACAGAGATAAAATATCCTGAGATTTACACATCTCTAACACTCAAAGCAAGGTCATCTTCCCACCCCAGCCTGTGATTGGACAGAAAAGAGGAGGAGCCGTAGTTCATCGGTCTGCTGTCTCCTCCAGTCAGCATGTACGTGTCAGCACATGTTGATGCAGGACACCTGATTGGCTCTCAGTTCTTCCCCTCCCTCTGAAAGCCTAATAACTGTATTACAGCAGGCTGATACAAAGTCAAGTACTTATTTGAGCTGCATTTACAAATATGCACCTTTTAACAAATAAAATATATTCATTGTTTGTTTTATTATTCCTGAAGAAAAATTTGAAAACAAAAGCTGATTTTATATCATTAGAAAATTTGCAGATCACACCAGTAGATGCCTTCCTACTCACCAAGCAGACTCGTCCAATACGGGAATGGATGGTGGGGCTGTGAGGGGCATCTGTAGACTTTTCCCGGAAGAAGAAATACAATTTGTCATCATTGCGCTCTGCGCTATCCGGGATCAGCTGCACGTGGACAAAAGCCGGGTCTACAATAGGAAAATTAAAAAACTTTACTGGAAACCTTGGAAGCCGATTGCATGGTCATCCATCACCAGACCATACTGGAGACTTGTAATGTCCAGGTATGAAGAATGAACTCACCATTCAGCCAGCGGGAGTTATATTGGTCAGTTCTCATGGCTGCCTTCTTGCCCATCGCTCGGAATATTGCCGCGTCTGTGCCCATAAAGTCGATGTAGACACCAGAATAGAGTTCCTCATCTGCGGATAGAGGTCAGAGGTCATGATTTAGGTTCAGGATACCCAGCCGCAGGTAACAAAAGTTGGGTCATCTTTGGATACAGACATGTAAAGTTACACTTGGTCAGAGACGTATAATACCAAGCAGAGCTCTGTTCATCGGTGGAGGCGCTGACCGACAGTTATCTGGCTGGCACTTGGCCCAGCAGCTGCTCCTGATTAATTAGAGAGTCTCGACCTTAGATTGTAACGAAAGCCTCTCAGGTGGAGGGTAAAGGGAGGACTAATACAGTGGGAAGGGGGGAGAAGGCGGATTAGCAGGAATGAGTTCTGGCAGTCTTGTCTATTGCTCCAGATGGACTTCAGAATCCACAGCTGCTCCTAAGCTGCGTCTGTACATTAATCCATCAGTTCTCCAATTCACCATCATGTGACCCTATGGGTAGTCACCGGGATGTGTAAACCAATGGACAGGGAATGGGGCTTTGCTGGAATCCCATCCGTAGAGGCATTGATGATTGCCTGCACTAGGAATGTGACTGCAGGGGACATTCCTAAAGCAAACTTGTATAGATGGGAGAATGCAAAACTCTACTGGGGGAACAAGCTGGGTCAAGAAGCTTCTGGGATCCTTCAGAAGAGCTTCTGACCTCTTTAAAAGCTGTACCCAGCAACTCCCCTGCGAAAGTCCTAACAGAGTATGAAGATTACCATTTGTAGGGATTGTATGCTCATTAGATGCACTGTGCAATGCACCAATAGCGTGTTGGTGGGAATCCTCTCCTTGGGGTGTAAATGAGTGTTTAAAACCATCACTCCTTTTCTGCTGCCTATCTTTTTACTTCTCTTCATTGGCTTCTATTTTACTTTAGAATCAAACTCAAGCTCCTGTGCTATCTCTCCACAATTCTTGTCCCAACTACCTACCTGATACACAAATCTCTCCACAGTTCTTGCCCTACTTACCTTTCTGACCTGATAGAAAAATACCCCCCTGGCCTCTCTCTTCCCTCCTCCAATGACCTACTAATGACTTCTTCACTCATAACCTCATCACACGCACGGCTCCAAGACTTTTCTAGAGCTGCCCCGACTCTCTGGAATGGTTTTCCTCATGGTCATCCTCATCAAGTCTACAACCTCACCTACCCGTCTTCTTCTGTCTCTTAAACCCTCACTACTTACCCACCATTTCATATCTCCCCTCCATTGTGTGTTACTTCCCCCACCTCCTAGATTATAAGCTCTTCTGGACAGGGTCCTCTCCTCCTCCTGTGTCACTGTCTGTATCCGTCTGTCATGTGCAACCTCTATTTAATGTACAGCGCTGTGTAATATGCTGGCGCTTTTTAAATCCTGTTTATAATAATAATATTAATAACCTTGGCAAATGACTGCACCGGTAACATTATTACAAATGAGATTTCCGATACAGGTACATGACCTGTTGAGTTGCAGGGGATCCTGGTGTGTATGGGGTTGTTTAGGCATCATGCTCGTTCTAGAAATGCCGTCTGTTCATCTGTAGGTACCCTTTACATTTCTCTTGAAATGCTCTCTCAGCACTTCCTAATCGCAGATTCTTGACAGGCCAAATTGTAGCAAAGCACATTGTCAGTCCATCACCAAATGTCATTCTGAACTGAAGTTGTGTTTACTGGAGGCTCTGATAAGAATCTGAAAGTCATTCAATCAAAACATTCAGTGTTTTCACTGATGGGCTGATAACAGAGAAGGAGCTCAATCCACCGGAAAAAAGACAAAAATGTGTTTATGGTAAAAAGAAAAAAAAAAACAGATTTAAAACATCTGTCTAAAAATATACAAACAATATAATCATTGTGTGCATGTTATGACTCTAGTTTCCCTTTAATAATATTTTCTTTACAAAGTAACATTTTTTTTGTGTTGGTAAAAAATTGTGCAATTCAACAGTCCTGTCGTAAAAGAAAAAAGGCAGCGAGCTGCATTAAATTCTCGCAATGGACATTTAAAGCATTTAAATAAGTGCAGCCAGGAAGGGGTTAACATTCTGCATATACTGAGTGTTAAGGAGTATTTTGGTGGTGCTGATAGAAGAGTCCAGCCAAATACGCCGCCTTGCAGTAGCTCAGAAATGAAAGTGTGTTTTGGCTGGATTAGAGATCTGGGAAATGAGCAAGGAAAGGATTTACACAATCTCATTCTACAATCCAAGATAGGAATAGAAAGTCTGGGTGTCACTTACTGATGAGTGCGGATACGCTGTCCAGTTTGGGGTCGTAAGCACATTTGCCTTTGCCTGACTCCACACGATCAGGGTCCAGGTAAAACACATAATCCTGTGTGAATGACAAGAGGAAATGAGATGAGGACGCGTCCAGTTAGTTGCAGCATATGTGGTGCTTCACCACAACCGTGACCTGCTGCCCATATAAGAATTCTCATTATCCATATTACTGTAATGCAGAGGTAATGAGTACTCTGGGATCTGCAGGGGATGCCCAACCCATGAAGACAAGAAAAGCTTTTTCTGAAAAGGTGAAATAGCAAACATAATGAAGGCTTACCAGTGGTGACCAGAGAGGACAATGGGGGACAGTTACAAGCTGTGCTGGTACACTTATGGTGATGCACAGACAATAAAGCTCAATGGCAAAAGGCTAAATGTCCAAGTCATATATGATCTCTATAGAGTTTGCAGATCTTCCATTCGGTGGAAATATTGACTCAGGAATCTCAGGAACACAAGCCAAAGTTTCTAGACTAAAACCTTTGGCTAATGCATAAAAACTATACAATATATGGCCAAAAGAATGTGGACTTTCCTCCAAATGATGAGTTCAGGAGTCTCCAGTGAATCCTCCATCATACAAAGACATTGTAGAAGACAATTGTGCTCTTCCAGCCTTTTGGTCATGACTGTACCTTGGGGTACAAAGCCAGCTCCATAAAGACATGGGGTCACCAGTTTGGTGTGGAGGAACTCGAGTGTTCTGCACAGAGCCCTGACCTCAACCCCACTGAACGCCTTTGGGATGAATTGGAATGGTGAGCCAGGAACTCTCATCCAACACCAGCACCTGACCTCACTAATGGGGGCAAATCCCCACAGACACCCTACAAAATTTCATGGAAACCTTCCCAGAGTGGAGGTTGTTATAGGGGATTGGTGCCCATGGTTCTGGAATGGGATAAGCCCATGTGGGTGTGACGGTCAGGTGTACACAAACCTTTGGCCATATATTTGTCTACTCTTTATGGTCAGTGAGTAAAACTAGAGGATCTTGCTGGATGAGGCTTTTAGGAAACATTTCAAGAATGTTTACACCAAAATCTGGGCATTTGGCAGTTAGCATGTTGACAATTGTGCTCTGTGGTTATAAATACCAGAAGCAACCACGGGATCATATTAGGACTTCATTATGTAGATGTAAACTGATGCTTTGCCACTTGGACCTTAGTCTAATGGTAGAACACATCCAACCAAAACAAAGAGATGCAATTGTATGGTAATGGGCATTTAGTCTGGCATTATGCCCTCTTTGGGTTATTTAGTCACACGGGCTCTTCTCTGTGTTGCACCAACCTACTGTGGTAGTTTATGTTTTATGTCACAGTGAATGGAGGAAAGTGGGCTAAACGTTGTCACTGCCCCAGAATCTGGATGGGGAAGGGGGCTCAAGGGCCCCTGGGAGTGGCCCCACCTTGTGTTCTGCTGGTGCTGGGCTGGGCGGGAAATCTGCTGCTCTGCTCCCTCTTCCTCCAGGGGATGCTGTGTGCTCTGAGGCCTAAGGAGAGGATCATGGCAATAAGAGTTAGACCTGAAGAATTTTCAGGTTGAAGTTAGGAAGAGGAACACCGCCAGGAACGGAGGGGGTGACACACGACACGGATGGTGGACACACAGGGCACAGATGGAGGAGACTCTAGCCCTAGTCCTAGGTGTTAGTTCTGGGATGCATTTCTGGGGTATATGAGCTGCACAGAGTGTGCACATAGACACAGTACACGGAACATGCATGCACAGAACACGGGACCTGGTCACATACATGGAGCTATCATGCAGCACAGGGGGTCACA
Source organism: Pyxicephalus adspersus (assembly GCF_032062135.1). Taxonomy (NCBI): domain Eukaryota; kingdom Metazoa; phylum Chordata; class Amphibia; order Anura; family Pyxicephalidae; genus Pyxicephalus; species Pyxicephalus adspersus. The sequence goes on along the minus strand of NC_092865.1, from coordinate 44,694,996 downwards.
TTCAGGGAATAAATGTTAAAATGTACAGCGTATGAAAACACAGAATCAATGAGATAATCACCACAATATACAATATAGAATATATTAACTCACCTTGGGGAGAAATATCATATTCACACAAACAGAACACTTAATTATGGGAAGTAAAGTCACAAACTTTCACACCAACCCCACAGGCGCTACACACTGGCCATGCGCACCACCTTCTAAATCATTCACCGGGTTCATTTACTAAGGGCTGGGGGCCGAGGGTTTCTGCTTCACCCACAGTCCACATTCACTGAGAGCCAGTTCTCAGACTATTAGCCAGTAATGTGGATTCTGTGATTGTTACCAGCAGAACAACCCCTGACGGGGGTAACTCTTGATTTTATGGTGTTTAAAATAAAAAAAAAAAAAAAAAACAAATCCCCCCCCCACCAATCTTATCAGCCCCATAGACAAGGCAGATAGGGTAATATGAACATGAAGCCCCCGCCATGCTATCACTGTCCCGTATGAGTTCACCACTGACTGTGAAGGGAAATCACCACTGTGATGGGAAATCACTAACGTTGTACAATGGGGTGTTGGGTCTGTGAATGAGATGGTGATCATTCTAACTTTATATTCAGGGTAATTTCTGACTTTGCATTCACTCGTCCAATGCAATATAAGGTTTGTAAAAGCACACGCAGCACAAGAAACTCTCCAAAATAAATATTACCTATCCACAGTCACACCAAATATACAGAACAGGAAATATTAGAATTGAAATGAGGAAAATGCCTAAAAATGTCTCCGAATCCCTCACTATCCAGCTGATTATCTTGAACGAGATCCTTCTACATTGCACAGGTTGTGTCCTGACCGGCGGTATCGTAGCAATCAAACTGTAACTCTACCAAGGTGGAAGGCAGCTGCTACCCAGGGCCACAATCTTAATAAGAAAGGAACTCGGTGTTCTCGGTAGAAGTTGCTGTCTCATATTACTGTACCCTGCAGTCTCATGCTACCTCCCTCATTAAAATCCAAAAACCTCTAATGAAATCTTCTGCAGACAGACAACGGGTGAACCATTAGAATCATCTGCTTCCAATGTCAGAATATTTAAGCCCTCACTTCCATACAGCAACAAAGAATTATTTTCTAAGCCAAAAACCGAGATTAGGAGCTTTTAGATGAATTCAGACTACGGCTTTGGATATTATGTCCAGACTTTCTTCTCTTCCACATCAAAGACCTTCTAATGTGAAGAAGTAAATGGCTGGATTTAGTTGAAGTGTCCGATATTTCAAAACATCCAGCGGCACTGCAGGGCCCCGTGGTCACCTCCTGGCCTGGCTCAGTGTTAGTGCCAGACTTGGTGGGAACTTTCCTTTTATTGTGCTGCTGTCAGCGGTGTTAACTGACATTTATTACTGCATGAAAGGGCAGAAACCCCCATATTGGATTTGTGTGCTTCAACAAAACATATCTAAAGATTTCTCCAGGTAATAAATTCACCTGCAAGTTAGAACCTGCCAACCACAGCTAAAGCCGGCCACTCAGCAACATAAAACTTTGTAGCTTGCTGAAAGCAATATGTAACACTTACAACGCCAAACACATCAACAAGAGATTGTCCAAAAAGGGTCTTCAAATCCTAGCCCACCGTTTTGTAATTGGCCAGACAAAGGAGCTGCTAGAGTAACAGAACGGAGACCAGGAAAAGCTGTAAATTGTGCACGTTACAGGGATATAATGCCTTTAAAGATGGCAGCACCACTGGCCTAAAAGCCTGGGCCAGGACCTTCATTGGACAAGTTTCTTTTGTAGAGGCCATTTTATACTTTGGTTGAGTTTGTGCAATTGAGTCATTGATCAGCTGTATTATAAGCAAGGTTATGTGTGATCTGGAGTTCTCTGTGCTTGTATGTTCCAATAAGTATCCTCACCTATACACCTACCTCTTATCCTCTAATAAAACAATACATCACATGTGGAAGGTGAGCTGGTATATTGCTCAAAGCAATGAAAAAAACAATGGCTTCCACCTCAAGGGCCCCTAATGAAAATTCTCCCCCAACTGATTACTTTAGTACAGATAATAGTCTGCCCTGCAGCAGCTACATGGATGCAGCATAAATCCCTTGAAAGTCCTGTCTAGGATGACAGAACAATCTTCAGTTATCTTATGACGCACAGCTTGTCCTTCCTGCAGATCATTGCTCCAAATAGAGAGCTAGAATTCTGAGTGGTACAACAAGGTGAGATATTCTGCAGGACGAAAGAGTTTGGTTACAAGTCAGTGAATTGTTTCTGATTCAGGAGGCATGGAAGTACCTGAGCTTTGCGTCCGCGGTTGATGTACGTGCATACGGGATTATACGCTCCGGTCCCGCAGACGTAGAGGTGCGTTCTGTTCCAGGGTTGTATCAAACGTATAAAGTTTCCACATTCACCCTGTGAGCGATAACAGTCGTAAAGACAGAAAGAATAAAAGCAGCATTGTGATGAGAAGATGGAAAAGAGGAAAAAAGACATTAAAGAGAAACAAAGAGAGAAAAAAAGGGAATACAAGTTAATTATGTCCAGATTCTGCGCTCGCAGTAAATTCTGCACATTCTGCAGTCCTCAAATCTTCTCTTTTGTGTCTACAACAGCTTTTTGGAGATGCAGAATTCTGCACAATAAAGGTTTGTTTTATCTCCCTCCAGCATCGTCTACATCTGACATTCACAGCCCTATTTTTATTTGCCGTATTCTGGGTACTAAAACTTTGCTTTGTTAGATGTTACATTTGATGTTTATTTCCTCTTTTACTCACATTGCTGTCTTTCCCGGCCAGCACGCATTCCTCTATTCTTTGCTGTTTTGCAGGCCAGTGAATCTGCAAAGAGAAAGATACGGAGTTATTTCGGAATATCTATAGATGTCATCCCTAAGGCTCTGAATTAAACTGCTCGTTCACTGATACATTACACAACACCTAATATTCCTTCATTTGCTTCACATTCACCATCCTGGCCTTGTTCTCATTACAAATCAACCAACTTTTATTCTTCATGCACATTAGCAATCTTCAATTACCCCCTAGCCTGTAGCAGTGCCATTGTTCCGAATAAATTAGATGCAGATACATTATTTTCCCATCTCAGCTGTGTGGAAGGAGATGAAGTGAGATAATAGAAATGTTTTTCTACGGCTGTAATCGTTTCATATAAAATAATCCATTTATTTGGTTTATCTGCGTAATATGTTGGTGCTATAAAAATCCTTTTTATTATTATTTATAATAATAATATTAATAGTAATATATAAATCACTATTGATGATTGTTAGATCGTGGCCTTACGATTAGTGGCTCCCGGTTGATGTCCTGCAGATCCAAGGACAAGATATAGTCTTTGCTCCCCACATACATCCGGTCGTGATCTTCATCCTTCAGCAGAATCCGATAATCCGTGGTGTTTAGCAGGAAGTTCAGGAAGTGAGCGGTATTGGAAGCTTTCAGCTCTGCAAGGACAAGGACAGAGATTGGATGAGTCAAGGTCTGTAATAGGGCAAAAGTGCAATTATCAAGCTTCAAAAACAGACAAAAAAATAAATCCAGCAGTGATAGCGACCTTCCTACAACACATAGTTCATGGCAGATATGAAAAGTTATTATGTTCCAGATTCTCCCTTCTAAAAGTTTTCTGGAGTAAAGGGAATAGGGGTCAGTCAGTGGTCCAATGCTAGTGGCAATGGCTGCTTTTAAAGTGGACTTGTCAGTAAATATTAAACTGCTGATGTGCAGCAATATACAGTCACCAGTCTGCATATCGGATATGTGACATTGGGTACATGTATGTGGGCAGCACACAGCAGGCTGGAGGAAGGATCACATTTAAACCAGAGACGTGGCAGACATTTGCCTTCACTGGATACATTCTGCACATCCACAAATCACCGCCAAGATCAAAGAGATGTCAGGACGTCCTGGCAGATGCACACAGAGGCTGCAATGCTGCAGATACGTCAGTGACTTCAGAGTTAATTAGAAGTGTGGAGCCGGGCAGATGACCCCACACACCAGGACATATGTAATTAAATCAGTTAACGAGGCTCAGAGGGTCGCCGCCATGTATCTGACACCAGGACAAGACAGTGATTGTTGCTGAGAATGAAACCAAACTCTAACATGTTCATTAAAGTGTCTGCAAACCCGAAATGTAAAACCCTGCAATGGGTCGACGGATGATATTTTTTGTACAATTCTTCTGTTCTTTTTATTTCCATTTGTTGGATCTGTGTAAAATTCTAGACAACTGGAGTTACCAATAGCACAGTCTATTATAAGGTGACAACACCACTGACAGGCTCCTAATTCCTAGGAAGCGTTGTCACACCACTCTGCTATTCACCACTGCTCCTTATGCCAACATTCACCATTCTCATCAGGTCCTATAGACGCCGCATTGCATACCAGGCACCCGTGCAGCCCATAGGTATTTGATTGGCATAGGAGCCTGGGACCTGCCAAATGATTTCACTTTGGCTGATATCTGGATGTGGCCTTGTCTCGCCTACAGCCTTGGCAGACCAACATAGTGGTCATGTGATCATTCATCAAAGAGAACCTGCAACTTATTGCACTTTTATATTGCCGTAATTCACATTGAATATTGAATGTCCACTATGCAAAATCAGCATGGGGGGGGTTCCTAAAACACACAGTGAATGCAGATACACCGCATATTACGCGCAATTCATCGGCTGAACACTGAACGTGCTTTTCTTTAACTATATAAAAATGTGAGATGTACAAGTTTTTGTGCCAAAACGTGAAATGTGGAAAATAAAATATTATTAGCGCGGGCAGAGGATTGTGGGGCTTCACACCTACAGGACCGGCCAGCAGAACCCCATCGCTGAGTGTAACTGCAGCCCCCCCTTGGGACAGCCAGACATCCCAAGCATCTTCATTAGACGTGTGAAGGGGCGACCAGCCCGCGACAGCTGCGCCAGGGTGATGTCATGAGCATGTCGCGAGCCGAAGATACCCCTCCATCCCCTCCGAAAACACAATTAATTACACAGCGGGGTCTTAGATTACACAAGCTACAGAGCAAAGATTTTCCCAAATATAAGCAAAGAAAATACAACTCATGCCAAAAATCTCTGAAGGAAGGGGAAGCATTGTCCGGCAAAGACTAGGATAGCTGAAGTTGCATGGAGTTGTCACCAAACATTCCTGGCCATCCACATATCCCAGAATTACAGTTAGAAAACTTTAATGGGTATCCACCCTGGTGATCCTGCCTTGTTTAGGATCTTCCTGCTGTAGGGTGACAACACTCTATCATTGTGGTCACTGTGGTGAATGCTTCCCTGCCTGCAGCAGCCTAGATGAAGTGACTAAGTGGAACCTATTAATGCTAAAATATTTTCTGGAAAGGGTTTGTTCCTGGATTTATTGACTTGTTTGTTGCTGACAGGTCCTCTTTATGTTCTCCTTGCAGTGAGATATTACATCATACAACCTATAGAATACAGGAATGAGTAATGTCAGTCCGCTGATCTGTTTTGGAGTCCACAAACACGCACAGCCCCTACAGATCCCCCGCCCGGCCATCTCACATACGTCCGCTGGGCTTTTTTTGCCAAACATTTCAGGTTTTAATTTTCCTGGTGCCAGTTTGTATTTGGGATTTCACAATCCTCGGCTTGTTGTCTGGGATGAAATATGGCTGCTGCTCATTTACTGATGAGAAACAATGGGGGCCAAAGACATAACAGATGAGTTCTCATCTGCGACTTATTGAAGCGGTTGGGGTTGATGTTTGTCATCGGGAAGCTTTCATGGAGCCTTTGATGTTCTTCAGCTTTACACACACAAAGTACCTGGAGCAGCAATAAACGGTAGCTGAGTCTGTAACCCATAATGTGCAGCTTTAAATCTCCCCACAAATGTCACAACCATTCATCTGCAGATGCTGCAATGTATCCATGTGGTGTGGTTAGGACGTTGTGTCACCGGAGATTTACACAACAAGTGATATGAAATAATCCATCAGCAAGTAAATAATGATGGACAACGCAGGGGTCAGTGCAGCCCTCATATGAGGGGAATCTCATCGCGCTGCCAAAGTCTGGTATTATGTAATTTCCTAGAACTTTAAATTTAATCCTTTAAATTGGATTCACATGAGTATTAAACCTTCATTTTAATGCAATGCACTGTAACCTGCAGGATATTTGCATGTGGGGGCTCAGAGTGACACCCAACACACATAAACACGCCTGGGCTGTCACATGTCACAATGCACATGTATGAGCATCTATGAGCTATGAGCATGCAGGAATACCCAGCTCCCTGATGGGATTATATGAACTCCCTGTGGCATCAATGATGTCAGAGGGAAAGGTGAGTTTGGTTCAGTTCCACTTTAATACATAAAAAGTTGCATTAATGCAGCCCAGGTCTTCTAGATCTCAATAAAACAATCATACGTGTGGTCTTCATGCACAGCTCTGGGTATATTCTGGTGATGCCTCAGCACTGGAACCTGGGCAGGATTTACATTATTCCTGCCCGGCCAATCAAAAAACTCAAACCACGAATAACACCGGACGGAAATGCCGGATCCACCAAGGGACTGCTGGGAGTTCAGGTCCACTTTACATAAACTTGTAAATTGTTTCCAGGATTTGCTCGGCTGAACTTCCATATGAATTCACAGATTTTCGTTCTCATTTTGTACAATTGGGGAGCAATTGTTATTTGTTGCAATTTCCTAAATAATAAAACTGCGCTGTAATATTTGATTTTTTTATTGAGCGATGTGCAGCACTGCACGGCCATTGGATGAAGTCAGTTTGGCTTGGCACCTCATCCGTGCCCTCATTATTATATGACCCCGACCATCGCCCCATCTACATGTGTGAACACGGACAATGGGCTCATGCAGAATTTCCTCTCATGTTGGCTGGGTCATCGCTGGTGTCGGAGATAATTAGTGTCAGAAGAAAGAAGCAACAGCAATTATGTTATTCAGCTGTAGTGCTGGAGGATCCGGCCCGAGCCCAGTCTGGGGCACAATCCAGGCCGCAAGTCTTTCTAGGTTAATACACCATTGTTGGCACCTTGCTGCTCATGTCCCGGGCCCCCTCTTACCCGCTGGGCCCCTGTGAGATCTGTGCACTTTGATTGGTCAGAAACATGCAGCCAGATTGCAGAATGCTTAATGGTTCTGGTGTATTATGGGAACAGCAGAATCCATAAAACTTTACCCATGGGATGTGTGCAGGAAAATCAAATCTTCAATATAATTTCTATGAAGCAGAAAGAGCCAAATACCCCCAAACCTCCGCCGTACATTGGGGGGTAAATCCTTGGTTTGTCACCTGACCAATACAAGAAAATGAATGTGATCCTTTACAAGCCTCAGATATCAGCAGCCATTTATTTGCAGAATAGATTTGAGTTCACAAATTTCAGGCATTTTTGTGGAGTAGAGAAGGCGCCTGATAAGGTGGAAGATACCACAGGATAACCTAAAGGTTGTTACCCCCTGCCCCCCCCCCAGTGATACCAGGGCCAGACAACGGGTTAATGGGCAGCAATGGCTTCAAAGCAGGTCACATTCCAGGAGGAGACAAACAGTCTGCAGTGAGGGGGAGAGGCTGAAAGCATTTTTGGATAGTCAGGAGAAGCTGTCTGAGCTCATGAAGTTCACAGAGATGGAGCTTTATCATGTCAACGCTTCCTACCAGTGCAGAACATGACAAGAATCTGCATTATGAAGGCGCTTTGTGTCCAAGAAAAACATACAGAGCCATTCGTGTTCTGTGCTCTCGGTGTAGATGGGAGGCTGAGCCAGATATTTCGATTTCTCCCATTAATTGTTCAGTTTTCATCTTTTTATTCATAGATTTCAGTGCTGCTGATTTCATGCATTTACTTTGCAGTCACTTCATATAAGGCCGCTTGTAGTCCCTGTGTGACAACATAAGAGAACAATTTGGGATACAGTTGTCACCATGAACCAGAACCTTCATGAAATGAAAGCTGCAGAGTCATAAAAGGCCTAAAATTGCCTCTTCCTTGACATAAAGCGATTAGATCTACAGCAATCCCGACTCAGATGTACACATTCAATCACATCGCTTAACCTCTGACCCAGTTATATGTGAACATCATGTGAATTTGTATCCTGGAGGAATATGGATTTAATCATCGCCAGTCCATTCTGCACTTCATATATCTCTGTATGATTTATAGATTTACAGTACTTGCTCACTATAATCCAATAGAATCCAAAATCACCGCTGAGGACGAGGGGCAACGAGAGCTGAATAACCTGCAGATTGGATTTTAGAATTTGTTGGGGACAATCCAGATTCACTGCTCTGCTACATTGTCAGTGAGAATTCTCCACAAAAAAGACACGAGCCTTGTATGTTAGCAGAGAGCTCCGGATGCTAGAAGATGCCGGCTGGCTGAGCTCTCTGCTACCATACAAGATGAATGGTGTCTTTTGTACCAACCTCAATCACCCACAACCTTCCCTTAAGATGGAAATTATTCCTCCTCTATGTTTTTCAATCTGTTTTGCTGCGTACTGTCCTTTTGGTGAGACTGGTTAAACACATGATCCTGCAATAAGAAATGCTTTATTAGAGGCTCTTGAAACATTACCAACCACCTGTCTCCAGCTCCCCTGAGGAAGTTAGGTGAAACGCGTCGGGTATAAGAGACTTATGGGCCTTATTTAAAATGTTTCAAGGAGTTCACTTCCTTATGGATAAATAAGCACTCTAATGTACTTAACTACAGGTGAACTTGTTTCGTTACGAAACCCTCAAACTGTTGGGCAGGGATAATAATCAATGTAACTCTATGTAATATTGGTCACTTAACTATGTTGAAAATAATATTCATCTTTTGTCAATACAATTTGCCAAAAAAAAACCCTCTGTCTTTTTTCTCAATTATAAATCTAACATACAATGCACTGATCGCTCCTATGGATCCACCAGGCTTAGTTTTGGCACCAATCCGGGTGAATTGTCACCTTTTTGTGTTGTATATTATCCAATGATCACCTGGTAATGAAAATCATCCAGCGATTTGCACAGGTGACCCCCCCAGCACCCGGCCATTGCTGAGCACTGCAGACCACACACACACCCTTCAATGTTTCCTTCACCCCTCCTGGGGGTCACCGGCGCTCACAGAGGGCTCATTCATACCTCCCGGCCCTGCAACAAATCATAAACACACAAACCAAACCACAGAGCCGCCAGACGCTCCAAACTCCAGAAATCACAGCAAATCTGCAGATTTCCAGCCTCTCCGTCTTCTCCCTGGACTGAAATCACAGCTTGAAAAAAGACAGAATGTCCGACAAGTCGGCTATAAAAATACGACATTTATAGGAATGATCAGCATGTAATTCTATGAACGGCTCCTGGTTTGCTGCACTTTGGTCTCTTCAATAAACCATTAAAAAGCTTTTTATCACATTGGTTCAATAAATGTAACAAAGATCCTGCCAGAAATACTGGGGGCTGATAACTTCCTGAGAGATATTTGTAGTATCAGCAGTTTCAGGGTTAACCCTTTCCTCCCCGGCCCTATGTCCCTCTATGTTCCAGGGGTCACCAGGGGTCATCAGGGTCAGTGAGTGGTCTGATGGTCACTGCAGTGTGACAGTGTGTCAGTATGATTATGTAAGCAGATCCATGGGCGAGGAGGAGGAAGAGGGGGATTCTTATTAGGGGAAGCCATAAGATGACGCTGGGGGGACCTGGCAGAGCAGAAACGGAAATGAACAGTAAAAGGAGGTGATTCATAGAAGAGTTTTATTTTTAATATGAAGCAGAAGGAAACGAGGCTTAAAAAAGTTGTGAGTCGCATCGAGCTTGCGTCACGGCAGCCAAGAATAACACAGGAGATCCCAAAAGTATTGTGTGCTGGCAGGTTCATTTATTTGGGTGGAGGACAGGTGGGGGGAGGGGAGACGGGGGCCCCAACATTCTGTAATACAATGCAGCTCTGTATGATGAACACAGATTGGCTCTGCACACGAATGGAATATTATTCCATGTATGTTATTGTACATGGGACAGACATAAAGCGGTGTCGGACCTTCTGATTGGCTGTTCTCAGCCGTTCATTAACCGAGACCTCAGGTGTTGTTAAATGTCAATCAGCAGCTACAGCAAACGTGAGCGGTTGTAGGCGACTGGGTGCAGGCGGAAAGGAAAAAGACCGAACCATCACCGAGCTGTACCTGGGGGGATCTAGTCCACATCTGAGTGCAGGCTCTTGTTGTATCTACACCAGACTATAAAACCTTTCCTGGTGTCTCAGTAGATTTGGCTCTCTCGATCTTTCTTGGACAAAGGTGAAATAACTGAGCTGTTTTCTGGCTCCTCTCGGCAGTAAAGTGTTGAGATGGCGTGTGGATTCAGCAGTAAAATTTCACACTGAAATGTCACAGGAATTTCATGATAATGGCAGAGATCCAATCACAGGGCAATGACAGGTTCTTTCTAAAGACCCATGGTGTTCAAAGACACGCATGTTCAGTCTGTACTCTGCTGTACACACGGATATTTTCTGGGGTCTGCGGCCACTATATACATAGGGAGCTATTGGGTCCTCTGTCAGGTTTTTATTGCTTAGATATTGCAGGTCAGAGGTGAACGAGAGAACCACAAAAAACAACCAGAAAAATGTATTGCATCATTGAAGTCAAAAGGCAACAAGCTGACGCGATTTGGGGTTTACTGAAAATTGTTTCTGAAAAGAGACAATTCACTGAACGATCCTTCCATTAACCCTTACATGTCCAACCTCCATCCAACCAGCATTTTAAAGAGTAATTCCACTCATAAAGTATAAATATCCATTGCCTGCCCCCTGCCTGTAGCTCAGAACTGGCATGGCCTACCTGGGACAGACATACGTACCACTGTGACTCTGATCATTGGATCAGCATAGTTCTGGAAGGGGGGTACACTGGGCCTTTTTGTGGCTCCCATAGACAAGGCAATGAGCTGGGCCAATGTTCGGGTCCAAGGTAAAGCAGAGGCGCCACCCAGCACTGCTCTGTATAGAGAATCAGAGCCAGGGACACAGATGGCTGAAATAAATAAATCTACCAATTGAGCCCCCTCTAAAATATTTTAGTGGTCACCAGACCAGCAAAACAGGGTATAGGAGAGATCTTTCAATGGGGACACCAGGCGGTGGGGATTATTGGTCAAGACACCACCAATGCTTGGCAGATGTAACCATTCTGTGCTCTATTTATAATCAATACCAAGGCTGGGCTATGGAAAAATCAGGAACACAAATCCCCCGGAATTTCTTGCTGGGCCTGTGATAGGGGGCAGATACGTGTCCTTTATCCCTCACCGAGGTCTCTATTTCTATCAGGAGGAAAGAACACGAACATCAGTCACAGCAAAGTGACAACCCAAGAATCTCACACGGGGTGACACTTAGGCAGTTTAAGAAAACTTTTCCTTTTGTACAAAACAAACAGCTAGAAGGTTTCCGGTGCATTTCCTCTAAAAAGTTACAAATTTACCCGCAGCTGAAAGGAAGGAAACCGGAAGAGCCATCAATACAGGCGGGTAAATATGTCCGACACATTCCACCATCTCCTCCATATCCTTCCCATAGAGAGACGTCTGCGCTGCCTCCATATCAGAGATTCCATACGGCTGCCACACATATCAGGCAGATCGGGCCAAAACTGCCCACACACGGGTCAACTGTGCAACCCATTCCACCTTCTCCTCCATATCCTCCCCATAGGCTCTTAGATTGTAAGCTCTTTAGGTTGGGGTCCTCTACTCCTCATTATCATTGTTTGTATCGGTCTGTCATTTGCAACCCCTATTTTTGTCTGTGCTGCTTGGAGATTACATACTGCCACACACATCAGATGGAGGTCGGCAGATCATTGAATGGAGCTCATTTATGAAAGTTGGAGCTCCTCCAATCGCAATACATTGTGAGTTGTCCGTAATGTGTCCATGGATATTTGTTAGGTTACTGACAGGTCCTGTTTAATTCGCCCCCTAAATCCTAATGGCTGTCAGGCCTCTAGCTGACCCATGGTCCTGGTTCTGATCTGGTCATCTGATCCAGTCATGTGCATTGGCAGATTAAGCCCAGGCTAAATAAACTTTCTCCAACATTTCCTCATTAGCTGAACAGAAAAGCTTTTCTTCCTCTTTTATCTGTTTGCTGATTGGCCAGCTGTCTTTATCAGGGCCCATTAGGTTTACCTTCCAGGGCCCCGGGGTATCTCCACACATAGTGGAATCCTTTCAGCAAACACAATGTTGGTGTGATGGGGATTCCACAGATAAGGAGATTTGGAGGCTCTCATGGGGTCACAATATATGTTGGGGCAGATCACAAAGTGCTAATCCCACACTTAATCTTATGTAAGTGGACAACGGGAGGTCAGTGGCCCCTGGGACAAGTCAGGAAGTGATTTGAAGCATAACCCAGGACCTGCTGATTGTATATTAACCCCCAGTCCATCCACAGTGACCCCACATTGTGAGTTCAGAAATGATGGTCATGTTGGCGGATTCTCCAGGCACGGTCCCTACTGACACTTATTAAATCCTTGCAATATTCTGCCAAATGAGTCACTCCCTGGCGGAGGAAATCCTGTGCAGGCTCCCTGGACCGGGCGGTACCACTGGAAACACTGCATCCTCGAGAGCAGGATGTGACAGAACCATTTATCTGGATCATGTCACTAGGAGACGCCAGGGGTGAAAATTACCACCCATCTGCTCTCATCTGCCCCAGGAATACAACACATCAGGTGGAGGAAGAATTCCCCAGACCTGGAATACAGCGAATATGAACCAGTGGGGTCACCGGGGTCCCAACTATGATACAAGGACATTTATATACTTAGATCTGCAATGATTGGTCATTATTTATATCTGTATGTAGCCACACAGGGATTGAAATAACAAGGACAAAGGCCAGCCAAGTTTTAAAAAATATTAATACCCAGATATCTCCGATTTCATTTCCTTATTTGCCAATTGAAAAGGAATTATTTTACAAGAAGTGAAACCTCTCACACTTTGCAACATTGTAGCCATCGCACAGAATTCTCTCACTTTCTGTAAAAAAAAAAAGTTTGACTTATTTTATTCCATAAGAACAATTGGAGGTTTTATGGTACCATAGGAGGGACAAAAGGTTTTGGGGTCCCATTGGAGGGAGAGAGGGATGGGGGTACCATAGGAACGATAGGAGGTTTTAGAGTTCCATTAGGGGGACAGGGGGTTTTGGGGTACCATAGGAGGGACAGAGGGATAGGATAACCACAGGAGGGGCAGGAGGTTTTGGAATTACTTTGGAGGGACAGGAAGTTTTGGGGAACCATAGGAGGGATAGGAGGTTTTTGGGAACCATAGGAAGGACAAGAGGTTTTGGGGTCTGATTGGAGGTACAGAGGGATCGGAGTACCATAGGAGGGACAGAAGGTTCTGGGGTTCCATAGGAGCAAAAGGAGGTTTTGGGGTACCATAGGAGGGACCAGAGGTTTTGGGGTCCCATTGGAGGGACAGAGGGATGGGGGTACCACAGGGGGGATAGGGAGTTTTGGAATTTCATTCGAGGGACAGGAGGTTTTGGAGTTCCATTGGAGAGAATAGAGGTTTTGGGGTACCATAGGAGGGACAGGAGGTTTTGGGGAACCATAGGAGGGATAGCAGGTTTTGGAGTTCCATAGGAGGGAAGTTGGGTGCTGGGCAATGGAGAAGCCAGTTGCATAAAACAAATGGAAGAAATACACCCCTCTTCCTGTTGCTGTAATCAATGGATGAAATCATCAGATGGATATCATTCACTCAGCATTATGAAATGGGCGAGTCTGATGAGATCTTGAGAGTTGGATTCCCTCCATAGCTGTCCAGCTGAGCTGTAGGGATCGTCATACTTCAGGTCTAAATGGACATAGGTTGCATGGTCTGGACATTTTCTCACCAAGCTGTGAATATCAGAACTCATACTCGCGTGTCCTCTGACCCTCTGTTTCCCGCAGGAAGCTATTCAATCCCCAGCAATATAAATGCTGCTCAGCCTGTATATGCCGTATATACATATACTAAGCCCAGAATATACCAGAAGGACTGTGAGGTTCAGGTTTATCCTCTAGGACTGTGCAGCAGCTCTGGCTTTTTCTGCTTTTATTCTGGATACAACACTTCTCTACGAGCTACAAATCACCGCTCGTGCCAAGAGCCAGTTTTCGATGAATTGGGGTTTTGGGAATAAAATGGTTCAAAATGTGGGCATGTGAAGGGAAGTCCCTGGGGCCTTAGGTAACGTAGGGGCCCTGGGCAATGGCTCAGTTTGCCCACTCCAAATGCTGCGCCACGTCATTACCAGCTGTGTTGGATGACATTACTGAGGGGGATGATTCTGTAGTTCAAAAGTGACTCAGCAATGGAGCTACAAATTGCTGGAACTTCTGACACATTGAGCAAAGAAAAATATAAGGAAGATTATTCTGTAGCTCCAAATCCCTAGTGTGACCCCACAGTGGACTCTACATGGGGCCGGCACCTCTCTGTGCTGTGTTTTTCCTCTGGCATGACTCTAAATGTGTACTATGACAGGGCTGTCCAACTCCTCTGGGGCCACAATCCACCCTCACTGACTCAATTTCTGTACTTGGCACATCAGATTGGGCGTTTTGTACATATATAACATTAATATGCTGGGATATACAGAATATGCTGAAACATAGTGCAAAAAAATAGGAATAAAAGCTGGGACCTATTTGTTATTGTTTCCTGCAGCTTTGCCATCTGATGGAACAAAAATAAGGTCTCAGGAGAACGTGAATTCACCATGCAGAGCTGGACTGAGGGGTACGTATAAGAGTTGACCGCCTTGGGCAGGATAGGGATGCAAAAAGGCCTAAACTGCTATCTATATTGCTAGGGGCATTCACTGCCTTTACTGGGGTGGGGGGCACTTTGACCTTTCTGCCCCCGGCTGGTGGCCTTGTCCCAGCACTGGCACAGAAGCTGCATCTTTTAATGTTGGAGAGGATGGCACATTTTGGGCGCGGCAGATACTCCTTTGGCTGAGGATCAGTAAATGCAATCTGGAGCTCCATTGGGTTTCTGACTTGTTTGCTTTAAAATAGAGGATTGCTGCCTGCAGAACAGCCGGGGAGCGATCGATACAGACCTAATCTAAAACTACAGGAGGCAGCCTGCTCCACACACAGCAATACACTCCCAACATTTTCTTTATCTCACAGGGAGCAGAAAAGCGAAATCCTATTCTGTAGAATGACAGTGTGCTCCAAGAACTCGTCACACCGCTGAGGTGTACATTGTGTCTGTCATTACCCTTACATAACACGTTACATAATGCATGTGTGCTGCACACACACATGGCGGCACCCAGCCCTGCACACAGACTCAATCACACGCAGATTAACACACGCACGCTCCCCTGCACACAAACATTAACACAATCACGCTTCCTCGCGCACACAAACACAATCCCTCCTGGCAGGTAATTATCTTTCCAGGGCAAACTCACAGATAGCTGAAAGAAGGAGGGAGAGAACAGAATATGAAACAGAATTAAATGATTACTGGAGAGCTGAATCACTAAAGCAGGTAAAAAAAGAAAAAAAGGCCACGCTGGGAGATAAGGAGGATGAGAAATGCCAATATTACAGTAACCAGAGCAGACAACAGAATTCAGTGTAAGGAAACAAGACAATGAAGAATGAAATCTCATTTCTGCTAGGGAGGTGAGCAAAGGACGGGAAATTCAATAGAAAGGCATGAAGGAGATCAGGCAAGACCGGTCTCATCAATACAAATGAAGGATTCCAATGATTACATAAAGAAATCTGCGGATCCGCCCAAACATTCAACCCACTGGTGAAGGGATGACACTAATGATCTGGGTACAATGGACCCTGACAAGGGGTGGGTGGGGGGTATATTAGGTGAACAGTCACTAAACAGAAACAATGGACAAGTGTTCAAATCTGAGAGACTCTGACAAGGATCAAATTGTGATGGCTGGAAGATAGATTAGCACCTTTACAAAATGGCTGGTCTTGTAGGGTGGTACCAATATGTAGTGGTTAATACCTACCAAAGTGGTCAACTAACAAACTGTCAGCAGGTCCAGAGATGCCCAAGGCTCATTGTCGCAATGGGGAAGAAGAGATATTAGCACATCTGGTCCAATTCAACAGAAGAGCACTTGTAGCACAAATTGCCAAGATATCTAACACACCAGCTATGAAAGAAAGCTGTCACCACACCACCACCAATCAGAGTGCCCATGCTGACCATTGGTGACATCTAAAGAGCCCACAATGGTGATGCAAGGGTCCGGCAGAACTGGGCCTTGGAGCAATGGAAGAAAGTGGCCCGGTCTGATCAATAACATTTTATTTCAGATCACATTGATGGCCAGGTGCGTCATTTACCTGGGGCAGTGGTGGCAGCATATTGTGATGCAATATAGGAAGAAGGCAGGCCACGGGAGGCAAAGTATCTGCTGCTAACATCTTGATGCCACAGGGCACCTTCAGAGGTCTTGTAGAGTCCACACCTGGAGGGGTCACAAGGGAAACCTACACAATATTAGGCTGAAAGTCTATGTTCCAGGCCAGGTAATATAGGGCAGAACCTTGGCAAATGATCAGGTTTGTCCGTACTGTCTTGTGAAACGTGGCTGCATAAATCCCAATAATACTGAAGGAGATTTCATGTTATGCATTTTAATGGTTTGTCAGTTTTTTTAGACAACATGCAGCTGTGTGTGCAGGAAAAAGACTCTTCATGGGCAGATATATTTATTGTTTTATACTGAAGTGTTTGGCTATTCACAGAGGCTGAATACAGAAATAAAAAAATCAGTTAACAAAACCGAGTCATCCATATACATTCATATATTTATATACATGCTGCTGTATAAAGGGGCTGCATACAGTTCTTTGGACGTCCTTTGGTGTTGGTCTATTGCCATACATTCACCCGGCAGCATTGGAGTTAATGGGGGTTACACCACTCTGGCTGAACCTTCTTCCGTTATGTTGATACTTCGAATCCCTACGATGTGACCCACACAGCGGGAAAGGGGGCCACATCTCAGACAAGTACACTAAATAAACATCATCATTTATACACCGCAGTGCACAGCCAGACCCGGAGCCCAGCTGAAAATCCATTCACCAGCTCAGGATCCCAACGTTTTAAAAATAACATAAAGGGAGGGAGCTCCGTGATCAAGGACAAAACCAAACCAGCATTTCACACAAAGGCTGAACACTATCCAGAAATCTCCCGCAGTACCAAAAAAGACGGCTTATATTACTATCCAGTGGCTGCATCTGCTGCAACAATGCTGTCCAAATAGTTACAGAATACAATATGTACAAACATGTGCTGAAGGAGCAAAGATCTGTTAGGGGACATTTTCAGATTAACAGCTAAACACACCCAAGCTAAAGGGCCAAGGAGAGTCTGAGAGGACCACAGAAGCCCAGAGAGGACCAAAGAAGATCAAAAAGAGTCGAGGAGAGCTAGCGAGGGTCACAGAGACCATGGAGAGCTAAAAAAGGTTGGAGAAGACCATGAAGGGCCAAAGAAAATTGGAAAAGACCATGAAGGGCCAAAAAGGGTCAGAGAAGACCATGGGTGCCAAAGAAGGTCACAGAAAACAGAGCCTCAAAGGGTTAGAGAAGACCGTAGAAGTCCAGATAATACCATAAAAGGCTAAAAAAGCTTAGAGAGGGGCAGAAAAATCTAGAGCTGCATACAGGGCCAGAGAATTACCAAGGAAGACCAGAGTAGAGTCAGAAAAACAGAAATAAGGTCAGGGCAGACCTGTAAATGCTGGAGGCCATAAAGTGTCAGAGGAGACCGGAGAGGTCCAGAGAGAAATACAGACAGCCTGAGAAAACCAAAGAGGTCCACAGAGCCATCGAGGACCAGTGACGATCAAAGAACTTCAGAGGAGACCAAGCGAGTTTAGAAATGGTCAGAGAATACAAAAGGGAGCCAACATGGGTCAGAAAAGAACAATGTGGCCGAGCGAGGGTCAGAGAAAGCCAAAGATGACCGGAAAAGGTCAGAGGAGACGAAAGCAGGTCAGAGCAGAAGAAAGGATCAGAGGGAGACAACTCAGCATGGTAATTTATACAGAGATGACCTGAACAGAGGGAGATGACAATCTTGGTGGATTCATGATGGAAGTTTATTCACCCTCCTTTACCTGTCCTCAGGTCTCATCTGAAGATCTCAGATAGACGGAGATGGATGGCCAGGATACTGGTGTGTCAGTTGTTTGAAATATCTGCCACACCAGTATATATGGAAAGCACCATCATATATGAATGGACTTTGCAGGAATTATCATAGAAGATTATTTATATGAAAGATCCTTCCCTGATCTGCTAAGAGAAGTCTGCTGTTTATGGCCGGCGCTGATCACATTTCAATCTATAGAATCTATGTGTAAAGGTGATTGTAATATTTCCACAAATCTACTTATTAGAACTCAGATATATAAATAATTATATTCTATTAGAGTTCAGATTTAGAAATCATTGTATTAGAATTCAGATGTAGAAATCTTTATATTATATTAAAGTTCAGATATAGAAATAGTTAAATTATTTTATATTAGAGTTCAGATATATAAATCTTTATATTATATTGGAGTTCAGATATAGAAATTGCTATATTATATTATATTAGAATTCTGATATAGAAATTGTTAAATTATATTGGAATTCAGATATCTGATGTGAATTCTGCAGCCGTTGTAAAATCACAACCCCCCAATCGCCCTCCCCTTGAAGAAAAGAGCCAAATGCTGATTTTCTTGTGAAAGAAGCTCACCTAGTTCATGGATTGACCCTGAGGCATCTCCTGAGGGGTCACTTACAGAATACACTGACATCCCACCTACTCCAGCCCTAAGACCCCCAGTCTAAGCCCCCATAGAATGCCCCCTGACAGGCTCTGACAGATGGGTGACACCCACTCGCTTAACCCTTCCTGGGTTCTCCTCCCTTCAAAGGCCAAGTGCCGAGCGGACACAAAGGGAACTCAATGATCATCAGACGCCTGACTGGCAGCTGTCACTCCCGCCGCTCCCTTTCCAATCACGCATTGCTACTGGATGGAGATTAGGGGCTTGCTGATGAATGGGCGATAAACCCCAATTGTGACCTTTCACCTCTCCCAGGTGCTAATCCACCCCAGGCCCACAACACAGCGGGCAATTGTCCGGCATGCTGGGAGAGTGTGAGAGACATTCCTTTACACATTCACGCTGCGTATGTAAGGCTTCATGTCAGCAATGTGTGATGAAAACATTCCCGCTCGGTGAAACTTGGAATATTCTATGAATATCAGATTTTATTTCTCCAACATTCTACAAATTGGCCTATAACAGTGCGCACAGTGGTGGCTTGCATGAACCAATATGGCTTCCTATGTTCATGAAGACGACTTGTTTTATATAATAGACTTTGTGCATTACATGCGATGTATGGGATGCAATGTATATGGGAAAGTGCAGATTTTCTTCTGCCATAGACTGAAAGATTCAGATTCCTGACAATATTTTACTGTGAAGTATAAAGAATCCTAATGTTACTATAAGAGAGGGAAAGGAATTGTAATATTCCTATAAAACTATCATGCTGTTATAAAGTGGACCTGTCACTAACTTTACACATCTGTCTGAACAAATTCCTGATCCAACACAATGATCATTTATCAGTCCACCAGCTACCTCATACAAAGACATCTGTGAGCTCCAATCAGTGAGTTTGCCAAGGCTCAGATGATGTCATTAGTCTGCTGCAGACAGGAGGAAGCATTTCCCCAGTCTCTTCACCCCCACCCCCCCCATTATTCAGACTGCAATATTGTATCCATGTGTTTATGGACTTTTATAACATGGCGGAACCCTGGAAATAACTGTCAGGTCTTCAGGGAACCTGTTCCATATTTAATATATCCACAGCTCACAGTACATTATTGTGGTGGTCTATGATAAAAATTCCTTTTACATAGCTGGCTATTGGGAAGAATGTCACCCTTACAGATAGTTAAAAAGATCATTGGTGTCACTTAAACTGACCTGAGAGATACAAATTGCTCCAGGAACCCATAGCGCCCCCCAGAAAAGCCTTGGTCAGGAGATGATGGATTGTATTATAGATAACGCAGGCATTTCTCTATGCAGATTTCGGTACAGATCAGTGTTTCAATCACCTTCACGGTTCAGGTGAGCAGCTGTCTGGACAATAAGGGGTTAATTTAGATCTGCGCAGCCCCTCCCCCTCCGGATGGCCCCCCCAGGAAATCTTTGTGCCAGGGAACCCATTTTTGTGTCAATTAGCTGGTAATTATGAGCTTGTAATGCGGGGAGATAATTAACATGTAAATGACATTACAGTGTTTATAGTCAATAAAGTCTCCCTGGGACATCTCGTGTCATCTGACTGGGGCCCCTGCGCATGCCGTGCAGGAGAGGTGCAGAGAATTATCAGCATGCAGAGCACAGACACAGCCAGCGCATTCATGGGGGATGCTGCACACAACTACCGTATGGCGTGTGAATGTGAGAGGAGATTCTGCACCCCATGTACAGTGCAACGTCCGGGATTAACAGAAGGGCTGACAGGCGGCTGAGCGGATTTCCAGATGTGACGCTGTCTGGGTGAATACATTTCCAGTGAATGCTGAGGATTATATATCAGAATTATAAAACTGACATAATAGTATATCAATAAATGTATTTATTAGCAGCACATGGCATCTGTATTCCCTGTATAGCAGAAATTAGATTAGGAGAGAAAGGAGCAGCACAAGAAGCCAAACAGGTGTGCTGCACTACAAGGAGCATGCTGATAGGAGGAGAAAGCCTTCAGTCTGCTTCTTTCACTATTCACTGTCCAATCACAGGCTGAGGGAGGGACAAGCCCTGCAACTGATACTCTACAGCAGAGAAGAATCAGCTCTTCTGATAAATGGGGCGGTGCCGTGTGATGTGTAATATGTGTAAATCTCAGGACTGGATGGGCAGAAAGGAAATCATTTGGCTGGTAACACAGCTAATCTTTGTGATTAGATGTTTTCCTGTTGGGTCTGCTGCAGGCAGAAGAAAGCATTTCCCCAGTCCCCCCCCCCCCCCATTCCTGAAGTGATCAGGCTTCAACATTGTACCTTTATAGCCAGGAATTAGATGGTGACCCCCAGATGATGGCTGAACAAAGATGGCTCCATATTTATGAAGAGAATTCAGATGACGGTATAGTCAGGGGAAGTCATGTGATCTGAAAGGTAATGTATACCTGGAAGTGTCACAGCCAATCCAGAGCATGGGGCAATGGGCTGGATTTATTAAACATTGGAGTAGAAAGGACTATTATGGGAGAACCTGAGTGATTCAGCAAACCTGGAATGTATTTTTCAAAAGTCATTTTATGTTAGTAGACAAATGCTTCAAGATCCATTCCAGGGTTGCTGGATCACCCAGGTTCTCCCATGACAGTCCATTTTCTCCAGTCTCAGAGAGGTCCACTTTATAAGACCCCCATTCTACCCACAATGCCCCTGTGCTGCGTGTTGCAGTATTGTTACTTTGCAGGATATTTCAGCATGTGCAGCTGATTTCCGCACTCCATATCACACCATATGCAGAGTATTAACTCTCTCAATATTAAACCATATGCCTGGGATTACCCGCAGGATCCGCGCACCATATGTGGAGTATTAGAGCACACGGGACGCGGCGTGTTCTAGCTGAGCTATGTCACCATATGTGGAACGTTGCACAACACATGCAGGGTATTACCTGAGAATATCTGCTTATTGCCAATCACTGCTCACAATTCTGAATGTTTAATGACCGGGAGGGGGGTAAGGGGAGTGGGGCTATTACCAAATTCAATGGTTCTGCAGACAGCTATTTAAAAGCAATTTTGGAAGCAGACCAAGAACATCTAAAGGTTTCTGGGTGGTTCACAATTTCAGCCTGCAGTGAATGGTGTAATGGTGAATGTTTACACTGAGGGCGATAAATTCCTATACACTGGACATAATGACGCCAAAATGAAAAAATTCATGGTGAATCCATCGTCCGTACAAAGGGCACCCCGGGAATCCACAAACCCAACAATTCCACAGAATGTTTCATTTATTCATTGAAGAACAGCTGGAAAGAGCACCGCAGATTTCTATATGAGCTGGATGTACCTGGAAAAAAAAACTGCAATACGAGGCAGCAAAGAGGAGGACGGGGAGAGGGAAGGGGCTTCATTTGCCTAATATCAGGTTGGGGAGGTTGGTAAGCCACAAGCCGCTCTTAGTGGGAGAGAGAAAGCCCTGAGATTGGCAGATAATTATAACTGCTTGTACGGCGGCTGTCATGGGACCCCCTACACTCACTCATTACAGAAAAGGAGGTGGGGGGAGGCTGGGGAACGGGAATACAAAAGGGGGGGGAAGTCCAGGGACCCCAAACACCTCGTCATTGTAAGGGTGGCGGGAGAAGACAATGCAGCAGGAAAGAGACGGAGCAGAACAGAATACTACGGAGCTGAATGGGCCGCATGCTGCCTCCTGCTACATTCTCCAAGGCCCTCAGTGGTAATAAATGAGCCCCCCAGATGTTCTCCAGCTGATCTCTTCCATTTCCTTACAATGAAATCCTCCAGGAAGAGTTGTGCGGTCCCATTATCTGCAATTATATAGAGCAAATTGCAATATTTACCATAACGTCAAGATCCAAAGTGCCGTGATCCATGAAGTAGGTGTGGCCCTCAGCAGACATAACGGGGCCCCTCTTGGTCTGGCCCAGACATTCTCACCCAGGGTTCCATGAAGCCCCAAGGTTCCTCAGGAGGTTGATAGGGCTTCCTACGGCTTTGGCTAAACCTCCCATCTGATGGTTCTGGAATGAGATCATTTTAACACAGGGTTCCCTAGGACCTGACAATTATTTCAAGGGTTCATTAGGAGCTTGTTAGGGGGTCCTTAGGTTCTGCCTAACTGACCTCCCAGCCTGCATAGTTCTAGGTCCATCACCATTTGGTAAAGCCAGAAGAATGGCACCAACATTATTTTTTGGTGTTTTCCCACGGACCCCCAGAATGTATTTCTTTTAGAGTGGAGTTCTCCGAAATCTAAAAATAATTTCAAGGGTTCCCCAAGGGGTTGTTAGGGGTTGCCTAGGCTCTGGCTATGCAACTTCCCATCTGATAGTTCCAAGTCCATTGCAACACAAAGCCATAAGGATGACACCAATGTTCTTTTTCGGTGTCTTCCAAGGGACCCCCAATTAATTCATTTTAGCCCTAAGACTTTAATTATTACTAGAGTCTAGAAATTATTTCTAGAGTTCCTCGGGGGTAAAAAGGCTGAGAGAGGGAGATCTGGCTATTGTTTCATGTGATTGCCATGGCAGCTATAGAACATTCTATGTAAATCCCGGATCTCAGGGGGTGACACACATGGCACTACAAAGGAACGGGCTATGTATCAGCAGCCGCTAATATTCCACATTGATATTCTAGATACTAAATGGATATTGGAGAGACACATCACTTATCAGCCAGCCGGAGGCCTTCGGAAAACTCTCCAGCGATCGTTCTGTCATTATTTCATACTTAACGCCGCCATTCTGCAATATTTGCGTTTCTTGGGAATGCTGCCTGGCGGGCCGAGGGGTTTAGCGATAATGCTTCATTTCATTGCTTCCATGGAAGATTTATTATCCTCCATTTCTATGTAATTGTTCGCAGTTCCGCTCCGCCCAGAGAGCAGTTTGAATGGCTTTATTGTTTTCTTGTTTTTTAATAAGAAAAGCAAAATTGTACAGAATCTGAAATCCAAATACAACATCGTCGGCATAGGCAGCGGCTGTGTGCACGCAACAAGCAACTGAGGTCATGTTTAAATTGGAACTCCAAGAAAACAAATAAAATTCCTTGAATTCATAAGAATTGCTCAGAGCTCCAGCTATAATGAATTATCTTCCAGATGTAAATCTTCATAATATCTCCCCACAATCCAGGAATAATGTTCAGGCTGCTATGCTGGATCACATTTTCTTGTAACATGTTTCAGGTTCTGGTGACTGATGGGTGAGGTGTGAAGGCAGTGAAGGCAATAGGCAATGAACAGGTATGTGACACCGGGAGCTACAAATCTCTAATACTAACTAGTGGGGTCACCCCCTCTGGCTGTGCAGTGTGGTAGAGTTGTTTGCATCACCAGTACAGCAAATATTTTGGCACACAAAGCGACTCCCTTACGGCTCTGATACGGCTTTCCAATGTTTATTTTTTAGCTTAGCTGGAGCTCCGCTTAAAGGAAAACTCCACTATGAGAAGTATGGAGCCAGCCAATGTTTATCTGTCCGCTGAAAAGCTCCCCCCCCCCCTTCCAATCTAACATTGTCAATGCTTTGTGTCACTGACCTGAAACAAGAATGCCAAGCAAGTGTTGTGACCCCAATCCCCCTTTCCGGGTGACATTCTATACACCAAATGAAGCATTTACTGGGTTTTATTTAAATTGGTTCTATGGACCCATCATCTGCTATGACAGTGATCACAGACATGGAGAATCCACGCGTGACCCCCAACATGCCACTAAAGTACAAAAGTCCTACAAGGGGAGGCAGAACGGCCAGCGGTGACACCAGTAGGACAACCCAGTATTTTAGTGGCATCTTTTCCTTATCAGTACATTAAAGTAACACAAAGAGAGGGGGGCAGCACAAAATCCTCCCAGGACCCCACAGCCTGGAGGGGGTTACATTTGGTCCCAGGACCCCACAGCCTGGAGGGGGTTACATGTGGTCCCAGGACCCCACAGCCTGGAGGGGGTTACATGTGGTCCTGGGGCCTCCGGTTGGGCACCAACATCTGGAGAGATCTCCAGTCGGAGCTGAACATGTGGTACGGAGCTCATGAGTTGGAAAGTTTACAACAAATTATAAACATGAAAAGAAGATTTCAGAATCCATCTGAGATTTCGTCACAACTTATTTATAACAATCAAATTTGTTTAACCAATGTTTTCCAATGATAAGCTCCAAGTCCGTACATATGTGAGCGCTGTGTAAACACCACCACATACACAACCAACCGTGACCACTATACACACCGCATGACGTTCATCGATGCCGCAATATCCGTGACACGTCATGACATAAAGTGAGCAAAGCCAGCACCAGGGTCTACCAGTCATGTGGGTGGATAATGGATATTAGAAGTTTATTGTTCCAGCATACAAGGGGTTAATGCCAAGCTGTCTGATTTGTGATGGGTTGGATCCTCCAGGAGAAGATTATAACCCACCATGACACATGTAGAATTAACCCCTACAGCTACACATTTCCTTCCCTTTCTCGGCTTGGCTGTCATTGTGAAAGCTCACTTACCTCTAAATGAGAGCTGCACCCGTGGGGTTGGAGGGGAGAATCCTCTGGCCGTGGTGTAGTACAATGCTAGCAGGATGCCAGCCAAGACTAGCAAATCCTGGGGTTGCATGGCGCAGGGAATGGACAATCCAGGGAACCTGAGAGAGAGGAGGAAAACTGCACTGTTAGTCCAAAAACCTAAATATTAACATTTTTATATTTAGAGTAGAAGAAAAATCACAAGTGAGGGAAACATACAGAAGAATCCAAAACACCACAACCTGTTATCAATCAATAAAAAGCTTTGCCTAGGCTGGAATCATGTCATCAGTCTGTTGCAGGCAGGAACAAGCATTTCCCTAGTCTACTCCCATTGATTAGACTTCAACATTGTAACTTTATATCAGTCATAAGGTGAGAGGCTGCATCAGGGGCTGTTCTGTGTCAGACAATTGTGAGCCAAGAACTGCACAGACACCGATATTTACATGATTGTGTCACCTCTGTATAGGAAGTAGATGGTGAACCTCAATGATGCCTGAGCAAAGATGGTCATTCTTTCTCCATCTGGACAGACAGAAATGCAGATATAGTGTTCAGTGACAACTGTGTGTATATGACACACAGAGAGACAAGCAGCTGACCTTTGCCTACATAGGTTGGTCCTGACCCCAACCCCTGCTACCCACCAAGATTATCTGTTGGTCCTCAGATATGACAGACAGCCACACCAATCAATAGTGGGGTCTGAACGGTGGACCAAGTTATATATATGAAGAGAAAGCCAAAATCATTATAACTTCAGCTGCTGGTTTTTCCGAGCTTACTGATCATTTTGGCATGTCGTTTGTATTGAAGAACACTGTCTTTATAGAAAATGATTGACGTAAATAATTTTTTTGTGGAATGTCTTAGAAGATGTATTTACGGGGAATTCCTGAGAAAATGTTGGATAATTGAAGTATGAAGAGTACAATACCTGGGGCAAATACTGAGACCAGATCCAACTAGACTACGCACATTCTGCTCTATCAATGAATTGGAGAAATATTTGACAAAGGCCTTTGGGTAATGGATGGCTGTGACATTGCAGGGGAAATTCTTCTTTTTATATAACGAGTTACGAAGGGGAGAAAAGTCTGTCTGATATTCATCATATGGGAGAGAACCATGGACATTATGAGATGGTGAGCAATGCAAATCAGATAGGAGTGAACCATGGACATCAGGGAAGAAAAAGCAATGGACATCGAGAGTGGGTGAGCCTTGACCATCATACAAGTGAGGATGAGTACAGGACATTGGGTGAGGATGAGCCACAGACATTGGGTGAGGATGAACTACAGACATTGGGTGAGGATGAACCACAGACATTGGGTGAGGATGAACTACAGACATTGGGTGAGGATGA
>NC_092865.1:44666190-44667973 GCF_032062135.1 Pyxicephalus adspersus | reverse complement strand
CCATGGACATCGGGTGAGGATGATCCATGGACATCGGGTGAGGATGAGCCATGGACATCGGGAGAGGATGAACCATGGACATTGGGTGTGTATGAGCCATGGGGACACCAAGTGTGGATAAGCCATGGACATTCGACGAGGATGAGCTATGGACACCAGGTGTCGATGAGCCATGGACATGACTGTGGAAGAGCCGTTTAGCCCAGGTTTAGCACTAGACAAACACAAAGACTAGGTCAGACCAGGAATCAGAAATGCTGCTCTGTATTTATTAGGGGATGCAATGTGTTTTCACCTCACTCATAGACTGGGTTTGTTTCTTTACTCAGAGAACATTTTAGAAAAGCTGTCTGTATTCTGAGGAGCAAACAAAGCCCTCAGCAGGCAGATATGCACAATAAAAAGCAGTATAATTAAAAGCTTAAAACATAAGAGACACGTGAATGACATTCAGACCTTGTTCTGCTCACTCCCATGAGCTTTTTTCCATTACAATGTGAATCAAAACAAGCCGCTAACTAAACCTGCATTAGTTTTATAGACGCATACACTGCTTTTTTTTCATTTATACAACATTACAAGGAACAAAACTACTTGCATCTGTTCTACCCACAAAGGGGCGCACAGTCTAATTGGTCTAACGCACACATACACAAATCTATTTCATGTGGATACAGGCCTCATATAGATGATATCCTTGGAAGTAACTGAACCCAGGACCCCAACATTGTGATTCCTAGTTCTGGGGCTAGCTCTAAAAAGCAAAATGTGCATCCCATACTGCTCCAGGATTTGGTACACCATACAGGAGACAAGATGGGACGATCTGCAGTGTTGTATGGGAGTTCTGGCTGTAATAGGTAACATCCACCATGAGAAGTTCTGGCCCTTTACAATGCAGCAAAGATTTCATTATAGCACACACAGGGCTTTCATTAAAGCGGACCTGTCCCAGAAATTACAAATCTGCATGAATATATTATTAACATAGCAGAATATCCAGCAATTCTGTCAAAAAGATCATTGAACTCCAGACAGTGCCTAGGCTGAGATGATATCATCAGTCAGCTGCAGAATGAGAAAGCATTTGCTCAGTCTCCTATCCCCGCAGTCTGGATAATATATCTGAGATTCACCTTTGATTACTTTAGTGCAGTCAGGACAATGAAGGAGGAATGCAGAAACCTTGGGGCTGATTTACTTAAGGAATTTCACTTACCAAGGTGAATGATCCCTCTGTAAGGAATATTCACTCAGATTACTGAATGTGGGGAAAAGTCACTCAACTTTTATTTGCACAGTATTGGATGGTTTTCATCCCATTCACTAATATCACTAGCACGAAGATGATTCACTATGTAAGCAGCTGATATTCCTTTAGTAAATCTGCACCATTGTTTAGCACTGTTGGGTTGGTATAACAGGGCAGTCAGACGGTTTTAATGAGCTTAATATTTCTCACTTGACAGGCGCCATATTTATTCTTGCACACACTGACACCCCCTCTGATTGTCTGTCGCCCAGTTGTCATTACCCCTTGACGTGACCCCCTGCGCCCCCTCAGCCTTTCTCAGCCACTTATTGTCACTCACTGTGAATACAATGTTCCCTTCTCTCTTGTTACCTACATAATGGAGGGAGGCGTAGAGCGATGTGCAGCCCCAAGTGCAGCGGACGCGGCTTGCATGGCTTTTTTCGCTGTTTGGTTTGCGGCCACGCGGTTACCAGGAGTGACAGAAATTAGGAGATGGATAAACAAACAAAGTCTGCCAGCTCCATCAGT
>NC_092865.1:44661227-44665793 GCF_032062135.1 Pyxicephalus adspersus | reverse complement strand
GCAGGAGCTGGCAGGATCCTTTTTAGCTGAGCCGGGCTGTGTGTTTTGGCTTTGGACTGCATTGTGGAAACGTTTTATACTGCTAACTATTTGCAGCATCAGCGAAGCAAAGCGAACGCATTGGACGGTTACATTGTGCTCACCATTTATTAGTGGGCAAATCAGCAATCTAATTGTAATTCTATTACAGCGATATGTTCAGAACAACTTCTGGGGACACCTGGGGAGGGGTCGGTAAAGGTAAGTTGGCACACGCCACGCCTGGCCACGCCCACATTGTGCAGGCTGTAAAACATGATTGGTTGATCCAGCAAGTGTTTTTTATAGATATGTTTCCTTTATATTCACTTTTCCAAATGATAAATGGAAATATAGAAGCTGTATGAATGATTACTGTATATAATACTTTGCAGTAGCAAATATGACATTTAAAGTTGTATAGATAGGGGCAATAGATAGGGGCAACTAAAGAGAAAGGGGGGGGGGCAGAGGGACTGGGGTATAAATAATGGACATTCCTTCTAAATCAGGGACAGCTGGAAGGTTTGAAGGGGGAGAAGTTAAATAATATTTTGTAGTGATCTGTACTGTTGTATGTTCAATTTCTATTATTGAGTATGGGGGAAACAGCACATCACTCAAACAACTCCTCCAGCTATAAAATGGGGATTGAGAAAGGAAAAACAAGCTGACACATTCCAGGGATCTGTACCCCCTTCATCAGGGCTCAGCAGCAATGTAAATGGATATAAATATTTTTAAGTCTATTTCAATATTTTTATTAGTATCAAAATAAAAGTTTCACAAATCCCATTTATCTTTGAGAATACATTGCTCATTACAACAAAATATATTAATTCCCTTATGAATATAAATAGTATAAGATGTAGGTCTCCCCTCACTGCAGTATAAGCTGGGAGTGCTGGATAATCAAAAGGAAATTCTATAAACTCTGTGCAAACCCCATGGAATCTCCTCCAGGTACAGCGATGGGTGTATAGCGAAATCCCCTTTACACCATCATTTTCCATGGCTGCTACACAAGATTCCTATTCACACCTACATACAGCTACATGTATGCACCCCAGCACCCCCAACATCACAATAACATTATAAATGGAGAGGACCTATTTGGTTGGTTATGCGTTTTGTGTATATTTGGAGTTTATTTGGAGTGTGTAAGGGAACAAAAATTATTTGACTGTAATACTGTAAATATTTATGTTCCGTATGTTTTTGTTAAGAAAAACAATGTAAATTTACAACAATGGCTCTTTCTAGATAAAATCTCAGACTTAAATTCCTGATAATCAGAGGGGATCTCTACAAGTAAGAGTAGGTTTGTCCAATGAATCTCCATGCAAGGAACATTCATCTCCCCACCATGGAAATCCCATACATGACAATAGCATGATGATTAATAACCGTTATTGGTGATGAGATAAATACAAAGCGCTGACACTTTTATCGTGTAGCTCAGATTCCAAAAGCTCCAACATCCTCTCTGGTGCAGCCCTAATACTTTCATGGAATTAGATTTCTGTGGTCAGGCAAAGTGCGGAGGCTGCAAGAGAAATGAAGAGCTTTCTGCCTGAAACACGTTACTAAAGAAGACCTGTCATCAGATTTACAATATTGTTAAGTACACAACCTCCCTCCGACAATGCTGATCTGTACCATCATTAATTAGGTATCTTCCAGGATCAAATCTCCTTCCTCTGATTACCCCATTCCCCCGTGCACCTCACCTAAGTTCTCTTCTGCACCCCTCAGATCTCCGCTTCAGCTTCACACCCAATCAGATACCCCCATTTTATTGACAGCCTTTTCTTTGCCCTCACATAAATACCCCCTTTTTCAGCTTATATTCCCCCTCGTCCCCTGTACCCATGCAGATCCCCCCTCTTTCAAACTTGCTCTGATCATCCACTTTGTGGTACCCACTGAGCTCCCCCCTTTTTTTCACAACCACCCAGATTTCCCTATTTCCTTTACACGTACACAGATGCCCCCAATTCACAGTAACTCTGGATCCCCCCTTTTCCCCTGCACCCACTTTGGAACCCCTCCCCCCCTTTTTTCACACTCGTTCCATTCCCTGCTTCTCCTCTGCACCCACTGTGTTCCCCTCTCTCCTCTGCACCTACTCCAAACCCCCCTTAACCTTCACACCACTCTGTTCTCCCCTTATCCTCCAAACCCACACAGATCGCCCCATTTCACAGTTACTCTGACTCCCTCCATCTTTTCTGCCGCTACTAGGATCCCCCCTTTTTTCACACAAGCTCTGTTCCCCCTTTTTTTGCACTCGCTCAGGTCCCCCTATTTCTTCAACACTTGCTCTGTTCTCCTCTTTTCCCCTGTACCTGCTCTGTTCCTCCATTTTCTTCTGCACCCGCTCTGTCCCCCCCCTTCTCTGCACCCACTCACATCCCCCCTTTTTTTAACAATGGCTCTGCTCCCCCTTCTCCCCTGCACCCATTCTGTTCCCCCCTCTCCTCTGTACCCGCTCCAATTCCCCTTTTTTTCACACCCGCTCAGATTCTCTTCCATACTTTGGATTTTTTTGCTAAAACAAACATAAAGGGGGAGTGAGGGGGAGGGAGCGATGGCAGGCCTGGAAATGATGAGTCAATGCGGCGAGGATCCTGCAGAGGTGGGAAGGTAATGCAGGGCAACCTCAGGTGACTCCAGGACGCAATATTCAGCAGTTGCAATCAAGGTAAATGCAGGTAAGTGCAGCTAAAAGCAAATATTTGTACAGCAGTTCTGGGTTGAGATAGAAAAAGATTTCCCAAAAAACTTCTAGCGCAATTCCCCAAAATTGAATGAATTGCTTGTGAAGACAATTTTGCAAGCGGCAGTGCCAGCAATGCCAGCCAACCAGGATCTGCTGCACTCCAATGTGCTGCCGGTGGAAAACGTTCGAGAACCCCACATCTCACCATTGGTATGTTTGGCATCAGGATCCTGGGGATCCTGCCAGTTACAGCACTTTCTATTGCAGACTGACAACATCACGCTATTGGATCACAATTTGAAGCACCATTGTTAGTTGGCCATTGGTCTGCCATTGAACGATGGAATGGGCATCCAAAGAATTCTAAGAAATATTTGCAGATGAATAGACGCTTTCACCATATGAGGAGGTTTATCTAACAGAAGTGCTCAGTGGGACTCCCAGCTACATTTATTACATTTCTGTCATTCTGCAGTAAAATTCGGTCCCAATGGCTGCAGCAGTGTCAGAGGTGACTGATGATTCGGTGTGAGAGGTCTCAGCATAGACAACAAACAGAGAAGAATAAAGTGAGAGCTGAACTCCCCAAATTGTGTGAGCCGAGCAGCAGGATCAGATCCCCTGTGCTTCCTATGTAATGTTTTCTTTTCCAGCGTCCTGGGAGGCCAGGAAAGCCAATTCTGAGAAATGGAAGCGGGCAGACGGAGGGGCACCGACACAGCTGTACACGGAGGCCCAAAACACGTCTAATGCTCAACCCGCATCGAGCTGGTGATTTGGGGTAATATGGAGGCCCAGGTGAAGCCTCACACCTGGGCATAACTGCACCATCATATGTTGGGGGGGGGGAATTCTTTATATGGAAATGCCTTGAAATATCCTTCTCCATCATTCACCAATAATCCCTGCTATTCATTATATTATTCATCTCACCTGGTGACATTGTATCCCCTCACCTGCTGTAGCTAAGTCACAGATAAGTGTTATTAGATTACATTCTTGTTCTATCAGATATATGCTTAGGTATTGATTGATATAACATAATAATAATACACGTGTAAATGATGTGATAACATGAAAACAGACATGAAACATGTTAGAACAAATCAAAAGAAATGTCATCCTCATGGAATCCCCGCCAGGCATCATATATTACAGACCTGGGTGAGAATTCACGGATGACATTGCTTATAATATTCGGATTATCATTGTACAAATCTATTCAGTTATTGATCACTTTACCTGCAGCACAGCCCCATCCCTGACCGCACTGCACATTACACAAAGGGATGGTTCAGACCCAGCCAGTGACTGGATAATGGAAGAACCTCAAATCACTTTGTATGGAGAATTACCAGGGTCTGATACAAAGACATTACAAGGGGGTCTATTGAATACATGAATAGAGTATTGAGAAGTCTTGAATGTTACAGTGCAGGCAGATCAGTGATGGGTTATCTACAGTACAGGCAGTGATATTATTGATGGGGTATATACAGTACAAGGGGTTAGTATTGGGGTATGTAAATTACAGTATTGTTATCTACGGCAGGTTACTGAATGTACAGTGCAGGGGGTTGGTGATGGGGTATGTATATTACACAAGGTTAATTTTGGGGTTATTACAGTACAGACAGTTGATATTGGGGTATGTAAATATTTGACAGAAGGTTGGTGATGGGGTAATTACAGTAGAGGGGGTTGGTGATGGGTTATGTACAGTACAAGCTGTTGGTATTGTGGTAATTACAGTATGGACCGTTGGTGATGGGGTATGTACAGTACATAAGGTTGGTATTGGGGTAATTACAGTATGGATGAATGGT
>NC_092865.1:44596586-44660732 GCF_032062135.1 Pyxicephalus adspersus | reverse complement strand
TTTCACCAGGAGGGGGTCACATACAATGCACACGTCTGTAACAGGCTTGATACAGCATACACAACATGTGCCACTTAACCCCTTCCTGTGTGGCAGAAATGTAATAACAAGCAGATAAAGTAACACCGGGCTAGCCAGGAGAAGAGCAACCAGAGGAGCAATAATGGATGAAAGAAAATGTTATCTGAGAAAATAATGAAGAGGATCGGGCCGGTCATGAAACAACACAAAATCAGCGGATAGTAACAGTTCAGCGCCATAAATCCCAGCTCGCAATACATTAACATGCAGAGTTAATATATGGAGTGATGAGATTTCTAGTATAACCCATTACATTTACAGCTATGAAATGACTCCCAGCCCCGCAATAAAGAGACAATTTAACTCCGGCACCACCGATAACACGACGGGCATTGTAATGGTAAATGGCCATAATAATATAAATGGATTTCTTTAGGTTTATTAATAGACCTTCGCATTACCTGACCATAAACATTACTGGGCAGACTGTAGAACAGGGTGAATTCCCCGGGGTGAACCATCACTAATTTACTATACAGGGACCAGGCAACATGATCAGTGCAGAATGCCGAGTCAGGTGTAGAAATTCCAGGTACCATAATTAGTACCATATTTTCAGAGAATGGATCTTATTACTGTATAACATGACAAAATTCACTAATAGAGAAATGAGTGGCCCGATTTATCTGTGGCTCCCTGAAAGGCCATGACAGGGTGGTACTGGCCAGATCTGGGCATTATCTAAATGAATTGGGATATGTAATAAGCAGCCATTTAACTATAAAGTCCAATTAATTTTTCTGCTTGTGTTACCAATTTACAAATCCTGCACATTCACCAGGTATAGCAAGAAATGTCAGAGAAATGACCCCCCCACATCATCCACAACCACCCCACACATGCCATACGGCAGCCAGACGGGATTATCCAAACTTAATTGGATTTTCAGTCATGTTCAATTCCCCGTCTACATGGCAGAAAATTTTAGGCTGATTGGCTCCTGAGTATTTCATTCATGTGCAGGGAACATGCAAATAACACTTCTGTATGCAGCAGGCGTGAACCAAAGATGAAATATGCATGATATTAACCGTTCTCTCCCTGGTGGCTAAGTGCAGATTAATTATGACAATCCTGGGGGGCAGAATGATTGATTACATTTGGTGCTGTCGGAGATATCACCTATTTAGCATCCAGCAAAGCGACTGAGCGTACAGAAGAGTCTGCGCTGCCGGCGTATGTACAATGGAGATCCGGCGCGTCTCTCCCCTGACATCTCCCTCACTTTCTATTCTTTCCATTCTTTTTATTGATGGTGAAGCTTCTAAAGAAAAAAGGAATTACACAACTCAAATTTAATAAAAAATTCACCCGCTGAGCATGACTGCAAAATGCAACACAGAACCGAATGCGGCTGACAAAGCAGCGTCAGTAGACTCAGAGGGGGATGAATGGCATTGACTTACATCAAGGCTGCAGCTTCTCTGCCATTATCACCGGCAATGGGCACGCAGGACTTCAATCATTATAGAAAGGAAACATCTCAGCCTGCAATACAAATTCCTTCTACAGCAGTGTATAGGGGAGATATGAAGGGGAAATATGCAGAATGTGTTACACAATACCCCATTGTCCCAGAGATAAGCTTGTGGTCTGTTTTACAATTCATGGAGAGCGTGTGGGGTCAGAATACCCAGGAAGCATGGCAGCTCTCTACCTATTATTATTACATAGTATTTATTTAGCACCAACATATTACACAGCGCTGTACAAAGTCCAGAGTCATGTGACTAGCTGTCCTTCAAAGGAGCTCACAATCTAATGTCCCTACCATAGCCATACGTCATTAATACAGTCTAAGGTCAAATTTAGGGGATAGCCAATTATTCTAACTGCATGTTTTTGAAATGTGGGAGGAAACCGGAGTACCCACACAAACACAGGGAGAACCCGCAAACTCCATGCAGATAGTGTCCTGGCTGAGATTTAAACCTGGAACCCAGCGCTGCAAAGGCCGGAGTGCTAATCACTGAGCCACCGTGCTCCTATAGGTGCCAAAGACAAAGCGTTGGTGGATTCAATGTTGCTGTATGATGTTTGCTTTTCTCATGAATTTATGCAAAAATCTGAGAAACTTTAGGGGTATGTAAGACACTGCACCTAACATTGGGCCTAAATTATCAAAAGCTCCCCAAGACTGAAAAATATAGACTATCATGGGAGAACCTGGGTGATACAGCAGATCTGGAAAGGATGTGGTTTAGGATCACCCAGGTTGTCCCATGATAGTCTATCTTCTCCAGTCTTGGGGCACATAGGGTCCAATAAACAACAACCCCGCAAATAAAGGAAAGTCCGATGTTCTCAGTACTACAGGGCACCTCTGCACATCTGATTCTGTGTGAAATGATTGTGATCGGTGTCACAGCAAGGTGTGTTACCCAAGGGCCCCTGACACTTCCTCATTCCTGTGTATTCCTGTTCTGTGCATCACGTTGCTTATAATATGCATTGTGATAAGGCTATTTAAAGTGAATGAGCTGTCAATAAATGCAGCATTGTTCCTGATGCACCACAATGATGGAAATGTTTTATTCCGTGTTGTATCTGCAGATCTGCATTGCCTTCGGGGTTTAAGGCATTTATTTTGATTGAGACCACAGTACAGTAATACATTTATGTTAATACAATGCATTCAAATGCACAGTTATTCTGGTGGGCCATTCTGAGCGTTACATTCACCTGTATTATTACACACACTAAGAACATTCACTTGGAAGAGGAATATTTCATATTTTAAGTGGAAGTTTCACCTCCTATAGACTTTAATAGCCTTGGTGGGTTTGGGGAAGCTTGAATTTTCAAATAGTGGGTTTATTGGACATTGATGGTTTATTGGACAGATATAATGAGGATTATTGAGATATTTATTACAGACTGTAAACCACTGCTTCAATCTAACCGACTATCATCAGTACATGGAAATCATCTAGGGGGAGGATAATGGACTGAGACAACCATACAACCAGCTGAGCCAGAAGCGAGCAATCTGCAGGTGAAAGTTCTGTGTAATTTTGTTTGCTGCAATATCAGACAATTTGATTGAGCAAAATCTGGAGGGACATCTCATGGGGTCTTTTAATGTCTCATGAAGTCTCATCGAGTTTTGTGAAGTCTCATGAAGTTTCATGAAGCCCTGTGAAGTCTCATGAGGTCCTGTAACATCTCATGAGTCTCCTGAGTTCCTGTGATGTCTCATGGTGTCTCATGAAGCCCTGTGAAGTCTCCTGAGGTCCTGTGATGTCTCATGAAGCCCTGTGAAGTCTCCTGAGGTCCTGTGATGTCTCATGAAGCCCTGTGAAGTCTCCTGATGTCCTGTGATGTCTCATGGTGTCTCATGAAGCCCTGTGAAGTCTCTTGAGGTCCTGTGATGTCTCATGAAGTCCTGTGAAGTCTCCTGAGATCCTGTGAAGTCTCATGCAGCCCTGTGAAGTCTTGATGTCTCATGAAGTCCTGTGAAGTCTCCTGAGATCCTGTGAAGTCTCATGCAGCCCTGTGAAGTCTCTTGAGGTCCTGTGATGTCTCATGAAGGCCTGTGAAGTCTCTTGAGGTCCTGTGATGTCTCATGAAGCCCTTTGAAGTCTCTTGAGGTCCTGTGATGTCTCATGGTGTCTCATAAAGCCCTGTGAAGTCTCTTGAGGTCATGTGATGTCTCATGGTGTCTCATGTCTCCTGAGGTCCTGTGATGTCTCATGGTGTCTCATGAAGCCCTGTGAAGTCTCTTGAGGTCATGTGATGTCTCACGGTGTCCCATGAAGCCTTGTGAAGCCCTGGGCCCTCAGGTGAAGCGTTATGCAGAGGTCTCCTTAGTCCTGGATCTCACATCTGTCTAATTAGCAGGGTCCTTTGATTTGACTTTGATGGCTGAATGAACAGTACAGAGGAGCCCCTTGTCTGCCGCCCACATCTCTCACAATTTGCACTGTTCCCAGCCAATGTGGTTAACCAGCACCTAATTGAGTGTTCCCGCGAGCTGCGCACATGTGTGAGAAAGCGAATCATTCCATTGCCCAAGTCCGTGAACACGAACCTACAGCGTCATCTGTTATCGTATGCAACAGCTGAATAACGAGGCCGCATCCAAAATGTATTCTAATTACAGGAGAAGCAGCCAACCAATCTCTCAATCAAGGAGCCCATTGACAGACGTCTCGCTTGATTTCACACAGCCGACCGAAGTGAAGCTCTAATCACGTGCAAATGTGAGCGAAAAAACCATCGGCATCAGAAATACCAACCGAGAATAAATAGGAGATTTTCAGCCGCAGCTGAAGCGCCGTTCCCACAATGCTCTGTGCCCAGGGGTTAACAAGCTGCTCTTCACGTCCAAGAATATCTCTAAAGGTCAGAAAAGCTGAATTCCCACCAATAAAAATGGCCGGCGGGATATTTCACTGATTGGCCTGTCTTCTGCTTTAGATTTAAAGCCGCGACTCCTTATATAAGATACAAAAATACCAAATGACACAGCAGCCCATTAGAAGGAATTGGGAAAAACATTCATGGCAAGGAAATCACTTTTCATTTGACCCTGGACAGTAACATGGAGGCAAATCTCTCCTCCTCATGCTGGGGATAAATATTGTAACTTACTGCACAGTGCCAATGCAGGGGTGAACTGCATTATGGGCAGTGCCAGCATTTTTCATCCCTACATTAAATTGCCCCTCTATCAGATTTGTTCCTGGACATAACCATATAATATATATTTTATATACACACAGAAGAAAGGCCGCGTGTGTGGTCATGTGATACGGTCATGTGATGCAGTCCGTTTGTTTAGCGAAATTCTTATTTCTATAGATGGCACTGATGCCACCACTGGCTCCCCAGGGGTTCCATACAAGTTGGGTTCCCCTGCCTAGAGAGCTTGGTGCTCCATGTATGACACCTTCTTTTTATGTCGGCTGTATGCACACTGTCACTACAAGCTGGCAATCATTAACGTGACTTCTAAAGGA
Organism: Pyxicephalus adspersus; assembly: GCF_032062135.1. Lineage (NCBI taxonomy): Eukaryota > Metazoa > Chordata > Amphibia > Anura > Pyxicephalidae > Pyxicephalus > Pyxicephalus adspersus. The sequence continues at coordinate 44,655,690 of NC_092865.1, read as the reverse complement.
AAAATCAAAGGGTAAAATATTCCCGCCAGTCCGCCTGCACAGAGAGCCTGGGAGACCTGGAAGCTTCTTGTCATGGGTGCGTGTATCACCAATGTCACTGAAACTGCTCAAACTGCCAAATATTGTATGAAGATCTCACCAAACTTCACAGATATCCCCTAATACATACAACCTACTATTTACTTACAGCACCAAATCTGGTCTCACTCCTTCCCTGCTCCTCACTCCTTCCCTGCTCCTCACTCCTTCCCTGCTCCTCACTCCTCCTCTGCTCCTCACTCCTCCCCTGTCCTTTGCTCCTCTGCTCCCTCCATATTTACCTCTCACTGCTCCTCACTCGTCCCCTGTCCCTTGCTCCTCCTCTCCCCCTCGCTCCTCATTCACCTCTCACTCCTCCTCCGCTCCTCCCTCCTCCTCCATCTTTCACTCCTCCCCCTCTGTTCCTCCATGCCATTCTCCTCCATCCCTCACTTCTTCCTCTGCATCACTTTTCCTTCATCCCTCTTTTCTCATTCCTTCTTTTCATTACTCTTCTCTTTCTCACTCCTATGCTTACTCTTTATCCTATAGTTCTTGCTCAACTCTTTTGCTTTTCCTCTGTTCCTTACTCTTTCTTGCTGTTCTCTGTTCTTCTACCTTCCTCCATTGCTCGCTCCTCCTCTGTCCCTCACTCTTCCTCTACCCCTTGCTCCTCCTCTGCCGATCCTCTCACCTCCTGCACTTGTTCCTCCTCTGCCCACATTCACTCCTCCTTCAACTTCACTCCCCTCCATTCATTTCTTCATTATCCCTTGCTCCTCCTCCATCCCCAACTCCTTCCCTCACTCCTCATCTATCTCTTGTTCCTTCTCCATCCTTGCTCCTTTGATACATTGTAAATATATGTACTATCCATCTATTTCCCATAATTCACAACTAGGTCCACTATTACCACTCCTCCAAAACATTATCATGATATGGATAACATATATCATATATTGGGTTATTAATAACATTAGAATTCTTCCTATTTAATGTACAGCACTATGTAATATGTTTATGCTATATAAATCCTGTTGAAAAATAACAACTTTTTGCTTAAAGCCTTTCACTTTATGACTGTGACTGAGGGAAAGGAGACTGGGAAATGCTTTCTTCTGCCTGCAGCAGACTAATGACCAGCCCAGGCAGAGTAACTGACTGGAGAACACACAATGAAAGTTTGATCTTTTCTGAACAATGACCCAGTGGCTATATATCAGGAATATACAGAGAATTGTACCGTTCCTGACAGCTCCACTTTACAGAAGTGTCCCCCCCCCCCCCTCAAATCCCCGGAACACAAACTAGAAAATAATTCAGACATTTATGGCACTGCCAGTGTCCCGTTCCCAGATCTATTTGTATTTTTCATCTCTATTTGTTGTCTACCAAAAACCAGATCCAGACGCTTGTAGATCTCAGGGATTTAAAGGCCGTTTTATGGCTTCTCAGATGAAAGGAATGCTCAGTATTTGTGAGAACTCTTCACTTCATCACAGATTTCGCTGAATATTATTTTAGGCAGCAGGCCGCAGAGAGATAAAAATAAGCGTTTATCCCAGGGTGAGGGACAGCTAGTGATATGATAATATACAGCGCTGCGTAATATGTTGGCGCTATAATACAAGTTCATAATAATTATAATGCAGCCAAGGATGATTGGGGAAGCAGAAGTTATCTGTATGTCCCCGAAAGAACAGATTGAATCTGTATGTGTGAGGCTGAATGTCCTCATATGTTTTACATACCCTGAGATATTCTCTGTTCAACTTCCATTCATTAATCGGACTGAACTACAGACCCCCACTATGTGCATCTCCATCTAAAGAGTACCTGTCACCCCTTCTCTATAGATATCTGTACAGAGATATCAGGTCTGCTCTATCCTCACTTCCAAAGTTCTGTCAGCAATCAGCAAAACTTTCATCATATTGTATATAGTACAAAAATATAAAAATATACCACACTAACAGTGGTGCCGCTGAATGGTCACATGGTCAGGATTTCTGCCCAATTGTGGAGGGGGGGGTTAATATCAGGGGGTTCACAATATATATGCAGCAGATCCAGCACATATCATATTAATAACAAGATAAACAATTCCAAAGATCGATGACATTTAGATTCGATTTTCCCCTGCAGATCAAATTCTTCTTTATATTGATTACATATTATATTACATTAAAAAGTCAAAATGATAAATCTCTTCTATTACTCTGCGCAGGGAATCTAACATTCACAATACATCCTCTTGTGCTCAATCAATCACTACCATTAAAAGACACATCGACCTGGAAGATTCACCACCAGAGAAAGCAGAGAATGTTTGGTGAACGCCACATTCACTGTCTTTATAAACAGACCCTAACTAAATGAATGAACCACTTAAAAGGGCCTTTTACAGTACTGTGGGGAGGATTTACTAAAGGAGTAGAGAGTGTTTACTCTGCAAAGTGAATTGTCTCTTGTCTTAGTACATGAGGTGAAGTGATGTTACCTTCAATCATCCAATCATGTGCAAGAAACAAAATTCCTGAATATTTCATTGTCTTCACACAAGTATTCTTTGCAAGGTAAAACCTATTTCTCTAAGCACAGTGAACGCACTCTGGTAAGTCAACCCCACTGATTCCACTGCATCTAATCCCCAATCAGATTCAAGAGAGAAAATTTGCCTGAATCTTATTTGGTTGGATTGTAAGCTCTTCAGGACAAAGTTCCCATTCACAGAGATTCCTGAGTTTATCTAACTGGTAAAGTCTTGTATGTACTCACTTTGTACAGTTCTAGGGAATATGTTGGTGCTATATATAAATATAAACACAAGCTGTGGTGAGAAATTTAGTAAATCAAATACTGTCCGTGGGTTAATGGGAGGGGGGGGGCAGTCCCCGAGGGGCACTTAGGGGCCAGATTTTAGTATAAATAGTCATTTTGTGATTTCTTTTGAAAACCTTTCATTACTGCTGGTCAGAGAACCGTAACAATGTGTGCGGATCTAGGGCCTGGAGGACTGGAGGGCTAGGGAGTACATCAAACTTCTCCCACCACTTATGGAAAAGACTCCTTGGGGGGGGGGGGCATTATCATATTTTATAAAGATTTGTACAAGTTGAATATTTCTTCCACCACAGCCATTTGTTCTACATGAAAAATTATGGTGGGGGAGGGGAGCGCAGTTCTATGGGAGCTGCAGAAATTGAAAGGTGTTAAATGATGGGATAAATACAGGTTTGTAGCTCGGGGAGTCCTCAGGGCCTCCATTAGGTAGAAGCGTTCAGCTGCAGCAGAATGTGAAGGGAGAAGAATAGGGCAGGAGATTCACTCCAAGCTGCAGAGTGCTTGGCATTGGCTTTTTGGGATTTGTAGTTCCCGCTCTGACAACTGCAGACGGGGAACATTTTTGCTGCAGAACGGGTGGAAGATTATTCAGCACAATATGCTGGAAGCAACACACAGACAGAGTTTGTCTACACAAAGTAAAAATGGAGTCACTGAGCAAAGTCTTAATTTGCCTGAACTGCAGCAGGCTGCGTTGGAGGGGCGTCTGGCACATTGGGGGCAGTCTACGCCACAACAAGCCCGTCTCCCTCCCCAGAGGATGCTGCACATTACAATCACAAGCCTCAGGACCTGAACTCCTCCTGGATGCCACTGGTTCTTTGTTGGGGAAATGGCCACACTTGACCCTTTCTTTGTGGTCGATCATTCAGCCACGTGCAGATAAACAGGTTATTTCACAGCAGGAGAGAAAGATGAAAAGAAGCCTTTCATTACCTGGCTGCAGGAGAACACAATTCACCTGATATTTGTTTGGTAACAAGGACCTCCACAAGACCCCTTTTTACATGTGACTTCAGAAAGACAATGATTGGCGGGTGGGGAAAAGAAAAGTGCCCCGGGGCCAACCAACATCAAACATAGCCCAATTTGTACAAAAATGGAATTAATGGAACTGAAATGCACAGCTTGGCTTTCCATGTCCAATAAATAGTAATAATCACAGAGACATATATAGGGACATGTAGAGAATCATATACAGAGATATTAATAATATTATTATTAAACAGGATTTATATAGCGCCAACATATTACGCAGCGCTGTACATTAAATAGGGATATGTATGGAGTTATGTACAGAGAACCATATAAAGGGACATGTATAGAATCCTATACAGGGACATGTATGGAAATGTGTACTTAGTCATATATAGAATCAAGGATGGAGATATATACAGAGAATTAAATACAGAGTCATATATAATGTACTCAATCACAAACAGAGGCATGTATAGAAACTTGTACACAGTCATACATGGAGTCAGAGAATTATATATTATTATATATGTAGAGACATGTACGGAATCATATACAGAGGTATGGACAGATAAATGTATGGAAACATACAGAGTTATATATATAATCATGTATGGAGTTGTGCACAGAGAATCCCATACAGGGACATGTACAGAATCACATACAGATGCCTGTACACAGACACGTATAGCGTTATGTATGGAGTTATGTACAGAACAAAGTAATATATAGAATCACATATAGCTACATTGACAGAGACATGTATAGAAGCATGTACAAAGTCATTCAAAATCTGGTATGGAGGTAAGTACAGAGAATCATATATAGGGACATATGTGGAGAAATGTACAGAATCACATACAGAGGTATGGACAGAAATGTACATATATAGAATCATGTATGAAGTTAGGTTATGTAGGAAGTTATGAACAGGACAAAGTAATAAATACAATCACATACAGTGTCATGTATAGAGGAATGCACAGAGAATAATAAATAGGGATTTACAGAATCACATACAGAGACATGGACAGAGACACATATAGAAATAAGGACAAAAGTCATATTTAGAATCTGGTATGGAGTTATGTAAAGGTTCATATATGGGGACATAAGTAGAAGCATGGACAGAATCACATACAGATGCATGTACACATACAGAGTCATGTACAGAACAAATCATATATAGAATCACATACAGAGGCATGTACACATGCAGAATCATGTATGGAGTTATGTACAGAGAATTATATATAGGGGCATATAGAGGGACATGTATAGAGATATGTACAAAGACATATACACAGACATGTATGGAGTACAGAGAATTTCTAAGTAATGCAGCTCATGTGGAATGACCAAGGCACAGCTACACTGGATTAGACTGGGGGGGACTTTATACTTCACTACATTGGAGTTCTTTTTGATTGACTAAAGTGGTGGGGTTCCAACCTCAATGAATGGGGGGGGGGGGTTCTGCTTTACTGTATTGGACTTTCTGTGTAACTGAATTCTATAGTTAGTGGTTCTACTTTATTTTACTAAGCGGGGGTCTTTCTTCCAAACTGTACTAGTGGGGGCACTGGGGGTCCTAATAATAAATTGCACTAGTGTAGGATTTCCTATTCAATGTATAGAGAGGGGGGGGGGGTCTGCACTGCTGTAGCGGGGAGCTTTCTTCTTCTTCTTTAGATTAGGGGTCTTTCTGCTTTACTGTATTTGGTGGTGATAATGGTGGGGTTCTGATTCACTGAATTGGGTGATGAGGGTTCTTATTCACGAAATTGGGTGATTGGGGGTTCTGATTCACTACAGTCCATGTCACTGACAGATATCACAAAGACCCCCACAATTCCAATTGCGCGGTGCCACGAGAAGAAAAAATAAAACACGATTCTCTCATTTCTCTTTTGTGTCCCCTCCATACTTTCCCCGCACAGCCCCCCATACATTGTCTGCATTCACCACAAATTGGTGTCATTTACATTAAATCTCTGTCACCATACACAGCCCCAGTGTGGGCAGAAGGCATGCTGGTAGGTGTGGTCCCCCCCCCAGAGAAAGGTGAGAGGGGAACAAGAAGGAATCATGGAAGAGAGAGAAGAGGGCACAGCCATGGAATAGAAAGTGACAACAAGTGTGCCATGGCCAGGAGAGAGAAGGGGCAAGAAGGGAAGAGAAGGGGCAAGAAGGGGAGGAAAGGGGCAAGAAGGGGAGGAAAGGGGCAAGAAGGGGAGGAAAGGGGCAAGAAGGGGGGTGGAGGGGAGGGAAGGGGCAAGAAGGGGGAAATAATAGTAATAATAATAATAAAAGGGGGTAGAAGGGGCAATAAGGGGGTATAAAGGGAGATTTCTCTCTAAGGGTGCACTCAGGGAAGTCTGAAGGGCGATATTGGGAGATTTCTCCCGGAGTACACTGACATATCAGCAGAGAACATGGAGTGTACATGGGACCCCTCAGACTATAAAGGGGGCAGAGACCCTCAGTTTAGTGGAGATTTTCTGGGGTCCCTGTAGATAGGTTACATAAAGACCCCCCAATGCCATCACATTACCAGCCATGAGCCCGAACAGAACATTTCACTCACCTAACGCGACCCCGGACGTCCAGCTGCGCGATCCTCCGTCCACACTGCGCTAATATCCAGCAGCAGAATGTTACCGCACGGTATCCTGAGGGGCCACAGCGGCCGGTAATTCCATAGAAGGTTCGGCAATCCAGGTGAGAGCTCCGGAACCCCCCGCACAGCCCGGACACAGCGCAGCCAACCGCCGCTCATAACCCTCCGCTGAAACTGAGCCGCTCCGACTGACAAAGTCAGGAGGAACTTGAGAGATTTCCATAAACCAGCCTCCTCCTCCATAGGACCTCCCTACCCCCCCTCACCTGGCTGCACTGCCTGCTGCACGCAACACATCCCCAGATAAAGAGGAGGGTAAGAAGGGGGGACTGGGGGCTAAATGTTTATCTACACCTCTGTCTCCCCCATTCCTATGCCCCTCACTTCATTCCACACTGTTTCTGCCCAACTCCATTTCTACCACCAATTCACCTCTGCCCCCCCCATCTAACCCCCCATCAGTCTGCCCCCTCTAAGTTTACCTCCCTTTTCTGCCCCTTCTACACCCCTCACTCTGCCCCCTTTATCACATCCCCCTTATTCTACTCATCTATACTAATATATACTGATATATTTTCCATTTGCCCTCCATCCATTTCTACCCTTTCTATAACTACTCTCCTCCTCTGCTCCCATCTTCTCCATCTATGAACCCCAGTTCTGCACCCCCCCCCCAATCTTTTATTTTCTTTGTGAACACCCCCATTCTTTGTCCCTCATACACTCTCCCCCAAATATTTCTGTGTCCCATCCTCTCAATCTATAAACCACCCATCCCACCTTACCCAAGAACTCCAACTTACCTCTCCTTAGGTGTGAGTGGCTGCTAGGGTGACAACGCTCTCTCAACCCAATGCAGATCTACAGAACTCCCCCAGAAACTCTTCTTCTCTATAACACAGAGGAAAGGCTTCTTTTATACTTGTTTTAGCAAGGGGGGGGAGGGGGGGGTCATCACTGCAGTGCAAAAACATGCTGATAGGAAGAGAGAACAGAGTGATGTAGAAATGAGCTCATTAGTGTGCGTCTCCTTTTATTGTCCAATCACAGCCTTAGGAAGGGGAGGAGTCCTGTGAAAAGAGAAAGTGAAACTGCAGCAGAGACCAGGCTAGGCATGAGGTTGTGTAAATCCCATGAGATAAAACAGCTCCTATATATGTACAGTATTTATCTATCATTGAATGTGGCTGCTAATCTGATTCCAAGATTATATTAGGGAAACTTGAAGGTTAGTGAATTTTTCCTAAACTCATATAGTGGTGGGGTCAGAAAAATAAAACCAGACCAATCAGAATTCACCATTGGGTTGTACATTCAATAGCTCCATACAGCTGCACAATGCTGATTTCTCTTCTTCCTTTATGATGATGGGCACAATGATCTCCAAAGGGAAATCTCTGCTTCTTCCAGATTATAATTAAATTTTATGAAGCCTGGAAATAATGAAAATTGTGAAGGGGGGGGGGGTGAATCTCGGGGTTCATTTGAGATATTGGTAATCGTTCTCCTTGGGGACCCCCAGGAATTGGTTGGTCCATCATGGCAGCTAGGGGGGCAGATACTGCCGGGTTATTGTGCTGATGAGGAGCAGATCTCCGGGCGGAAGGATCCTGGACTGGGGGTACATATGGGTGAATGTTGAGGCCAGCTGGGTATTTGCCAATGTGATTCTTCCTCTTGAAGGTTCTTTCCTTTTGATGTAGAAACTTTCTTTTTTTTTTTTCTTTTTTCTTCCCTTTGTGCTAATTATTATCATGTGCCCTGCTGGCTCCCTGCCTCATATTATATTTTAGAGCCCACAGATCTGCTATACCCATAAAATTCAATGTTATATTCCCACCGCTTCCTACTGCAGCCACAAAGACCCCCAATCTCTGATGACAGGTCCACTTTAATGCAGTCAGCCATCTCTGTATGCCCTGGATTTGGGGTTAATCCCCCCCTCCCATGCACTCAGTGATTGTTGAGAAGTTAATAATAAGTTAATAATGTTGGAATGCAGAGAAGGTCGTCAGGAGGTGTTCAGGTGGAGCCAATAATTATAACCTTAATTAACACCGATTATTGGTGGAATGATTTGCAGAACGGACCCTGAAAGGGTTAATCTATGGATTGGACTCTAAGTGTTTTTCCTTGAGGGAAGAATTACAGTAATTGTCATTACTAGCCTAAGGATATTATTATTTATGTTACAGGCCACCCCATGAGCGCACACATTGGCAGGAGTGTTGTACAACAATCTACGGGGCGTCCGTGGTGTTCAGAATTACAAACAAGAAAATAGAAAATGTTTCCAATGTTTTGGTGACATCTGGGATGCAGATTTTATGTAAATAGCTCATTAATGGGCTGGACCTGCGAGCGGGGTTCGGCGGTTGCTGTCGGAATTTTGTGCGCACGTTTTCTGCTCGCTCTTTTTCTCATCACCAAACACTCCCCCCCATTTCCCTTTAAACTCCCTTGTTCTTCCTGCATGAAAAGCTGCACTAGACTTTCTGCTAATGAGTTTTTTTTGTGGGGCTCCAAATCTGCTCCTGAATTTACTGCCTATAAATCAGCTTTTGTTAACCCTCTCAGCGCTCTGCAGGAGACCTCGCAATAAAACGCTGCAGACCGCGCATCCTTTGGAGGGGGGCATTATATACCAATAAAAGAAGACGGCTGAGTATGAAGAGGTTAAATAGGCCAAACAACAATGTCAGTTACATGTACATGTATAGGCATCAGTTCTCCGCAGAACATTGCACCCACACTGCAATAATCTGCAGAACATTGCACCCACACTGCATGATTTTACAGAGCATTATATCCACACTATAATATACTGAAAAACATTTTACTGGCACTCTATGATGCTGCAGAGCATTTCACTGACTCTGCAATATACAGCAGAGCATTACATCAACATTGTAGTATACTGCAGAGCGTTTCACCCATTCTGCAACATACTGTTCTTTCTATGCTGACCGTTGGGTAAAGACGATCCATTCTTAGCTCTTATGACTGAAATCTGCCCCCCCCCACAGACACACACACACTGATGCCATGAAATGACATTATGGACAATATGGATATGGGAAGTACAGGAATGACTACTTTCATCTGAGTCACCACATTCCAAACTCAGCAGTGCAGAAATCAAAGGGTTAAATAAGAGTCAGCAGTTTGCAGCCTCTCACCTGGATACAAAGTTACAATGTTGCAATCTGATCACTGCGTAGAGGAGACTGAGGAAATTCTTCCTCCTACTTGCAGCACACTGATAAAGGGGCCAACATCAAGGTACTCAACACCTTAATTCTGACCTTTTACAAAGAACCGATTGGCCTTTTCATTATTTATGTAAAGATCAATCAATGTTAAAAAAATCCTAACATAGTAGATTCCTAAAGTGGACCTGTCAGTGCAATACTATTCCTAAAATGTCACAATATACAACAAGATTTGTTATAACGACTCCTTATATCAATAAAAAGCTTTAATATTCTTTATTCTCCAGGCTGAAACTTCACCTAGACTGAGCTTCCTCATACTATAAATTATATAAACATTTACCTCAATTATCTAATCAGATGAAAGAAGCAATCAGGGAATCTCTTTTAACATGATTTGATAACGGAGTCAATCCTGAACATCCTCAAACCCTTTAGTAAAGCATACTGTGAAAGACAAACAGAAGTGATGACAGGTCCACTTTACCATGTGAAATAAATATGAGCCCTATATGAACCATTCTTCCTATTTGTATTTATCAGTGGAGCTCATCATATTATAATATCAGGAGATCGATGGGACTCATCATATTGTATCACGATTTTGGGGGTCTCTGCCAATAAACAATGGACCAGATAAACTTTGCAGTGAGATGTGGCTCCTTTCACATTTGCAGAAATTATGACAGGTCCACTTTACAATAGGAAATCAGAAGAATGAGCCCCTTATGAAGTGTTCTGACTATTTGTGTATATTGGGGGACTCACTATATTAAAATATCAGGGGACTCATCATATCACAATACTGGGGGACCAGTGGGACTCATATCACAATATTGGGAGATCGGTGGGACTCATCATATCACAATATTGGGGGATTGGTGAGTCTCATTATATCACAATATTGGGGATTGGTGGGACTCATCATATCATAATATTGGGGGATTGGTGAGTCTCATCATATCACAATATTGGGGGATTGGTGAGATTCATCATATCACAATGTTTGGGGGTTGGTGGGACTCATCATATCACAATATTGGGGGATTGGTGAGACATCATATCACAATATTGGGAGATCTGTGGGACTCATCATATCACAATATTGGGGGATTGGTGAGACATCATATCACAATATTGGGAGATCTGTGGGACTCATCATATCATAATATTGGGGGATTGGTGAGTCTCATCATATCACAATATTGGGGGATTGGTGGGACTCATCATATCACAATGTTGGGGGATCGGTGGGACTCATCATATCATAATATTGGGGGATTGGTGAGACTCATCATATCACAATATTGGGGGATTGATGAGACTCATCATATCACAATGTTGGGGGATTGGTGGGACTCATCATATCACAATGTTGGGAGATCTGTGGGACTCATATCACAATATTGGGAGATCTGTGGGACTCATCATATCACAATATTGGGGGATTGGTGAGCCTCATCATATCACAATATTGGGGGATTGGTGAGACTCATCATATCACAATGTTGGGGGATTGGTGGGACTCATCATATCACAATGTTGGCAGATCTGTGGGAATCATCATATCACAATGTTGGGAGATCTGTGGGACTCATCATATCACAATATTGGGAGATCTGTGGGACTCATCATATCACAATATTGGGGGATTGGTGAGACTCATCATATCACAATATTGGGGGATTGGTGAGACTCATCATATCACAATGTTTGGGGGTTTGCCTGCTATGTATAAGTGAAGTCTGAGCATCAGACTGCGCATGGCCACGTTACAATGGAGTGCAGAATTCTGTGCAACCAGTCAGCAACCAATCATTGATCAGTTTGTGTTCCCTTCAAATTGTAACATTCAGTCCAGGCACAACAAATATTTCACCAAAACACAGGCGGAGAGTCACAGAGCAGCCAGTTGTTTTCAGGTTGTGTGAGATCTATTTGTGCCCAATTACCAAGACCATGGAGCCCATAATGCGATGTCCCAATGTATGATGGAGGGGGGGGTGCTTGGATTAGAAAATAGCAAATTTATGATCACTGCTGCAGATTTTGTAGAACCATATTCCATCAAAAAGAAACTGATATAAAAAAAGAACAATTGTAAATGTCATGGAGCATGCAGTGCCAGGGTGGGGGAACCACAATGACCAGATATAACCTCTGTGCCCATGCTCACCTCACCAGTGTACCCGCTACCTCTTTCCAAGGACAAATGTCCCATATTTTCACTGCCTTTATATGATTTATATATTATATAATCCCCTATCAGAACAGAAGTGCAGAATTAATTGAGTGTTCATCATACACAGGGAACTAAGATTGCACTATTCTAACTGGCACTACAAAAATCCTTCTAATTGCCCTTTTGCCTCACATTAAGCTGCAGTCATGTGACATGCCAGCCTTGATCCTTCATTCTTCGTCTGCTTACAGGAGTCCGAGTTCCTCTTCAGGTGTTCACATCTCTTCCCTATTGGCTGTTCAGCGGTGGGGTCCCCTCAGGATCTAGAGGAGAATTCATCAATGGTGATGTCAGTGCAAGGGGTCTGTCAGGGACCGTCAAGCCCCCAAAAAAGGTCTGAGAGGTAAGGTGGGGAAAAGTTAAGGTGGGGGAGGGGATTTATTATGTGTTGTAGAATTAGACTTTAAATCAATATGAATGAAATCACACAATGCAGATTGAGTATTGATTTGGGTGCATTGCCTGTTCCCCCAGAGAGTCAGAATCGCTTTCTACTGCAGGTCCCAGTTATGGGCTTTTGCAGGGCTGAGCATAGAAATTCCACCAACTCAAATATCAAATTATCTGCCAAGGAAATTCAGCAAACTTTTGGCCTTTAAGCAGCTCCAATGCCCGTTTTTCCTTTCTGGGCCAATCAGAGACCTCATTCCCTATCACATGACATGGCGGTGGTCCCTGCACACACTGGCCTGAACTCTAGCTGAATTCTGCAGTCACTTTCTATTGGCTGAGCTGACATTATTCGTATTTTCTCATCTTTGCCCCTCTCCAGCTTGTTGCAATCTTTGTGGCCATACACAGGCAGAGCATGGGATTGGATTGCTGTCTTTCAGATTGGATGGTTGTCACCTATGGGGACACCTGTACATACAATTATTATTAAGCTGATTTGTGTCACTTTCTTTCATTCGTCTGATCCTAGACATGAGAATTCACCCCCCCCTCCATACACACCTCGCCAACTGATTGGCTCATGGAAGGAATGCAATTAGTGACAATTATTCTGTCAATATTTACATCTCTGACAATGTTTAATCTGCCCTCTGCTGTGCTTAACCCCGCGTGTGCCGGGTCCATTACAGAGGTGAGATGAATCGTGCTGCGTTGATTGTCACTGCAGATCTCTCCCCACCATACTGACAGCCAATTATCATGCAGCTGATCACTTTCCATGCTGGGACTTGTAGTCCCATATTGACAGAAATCCCCATCATGAAGTTTTATAGATCAGAGGTGTTCCTGACGTCAGATATGAAGGATACAGGTCAGCGGTCACTTCTCTACTTACCCCTGGCTGCAACCTATCAGACTTAAAGTGCACCTGTCAGTAAATATATCACTGAATGTTAGGTGCTGAATAATGTCAGTGTGACACTTCTGGGTAATTATCACCCCTCACAGGGGTCACAGTTCTCCGCTCTGTGGTCACCATCTACTTCCTGTGCTGAGATGCCAGCTCAGAAGTGACCCCATCATCCCGGTGTCTGTGATCACCAATATCTGACACAGATCAGCCCATGCTGCAGCCGCTCACTATGCCACGGACAGAGAGTTTTACCGAAAAATCATCCTATACATTGTGATCCCATTAATGGAGCCTTGTAAAGTTAGTGACAGGTTCTCTTTAAGGAATAAAATGAGCTGCTAATGAGTTATTGTCAGCCATTGGTGGAATGTGGGAATATACCAAACCCTCAGAGTGCACACAGATCTACAGCTCCCGAGCCGCAGCAGTCTGGGAATATTTACACTTTACATATTAGCAGATGGGATCTCAGTGTGTGAAATGTTCTATCATTACCTGCAACACAAAAACAGATTTTTGTCTGAATCTTCACATTTGACCGAGTTGTATCTTGTGTGTATTTTGAATTCTCGGCTCTCATTGATAAAGGTGACAATAAAATTATTGCTGAGAGGTTCCAGACACCAATATGTAGATTTCCAGCTTGTGTATTTTGTCTGGAGTTCCCCTTTATACCCAGTGCATTGTGTGCTGGGATCCCTCAATACTGAGAACGTCTGATTGGGGGGGGGGGGTATATTGGGCGGCCAATGAGCTGTCAGGTCTTGGAAGTGATGAGTTGGAAGCAGGAAAACTGACAAATATTTAGATCTAAGCTGACAAATTGTGATGGTTGGACGATGGCTGGTCGTGTGGCCTTCCAGGTGTGCAGGGGTTGGTCACTACCAAAACAGGTCCCTAGGAAGGGCAACTGACCAACCAGCATCAGGGTCATGGCTGTCCCAGGCTTCCTGAAGATGGAGGGGGGCGTCTGATCCAATCCCATAGAAGAGTTCTTGTAGCACCAATTGATGAAATGCTGAATTCCGGCTATGACTGGAAGAAGTCACCACACACTATGCATTGCAAGATACTGTATATGGGGGTTGTATAGCCACAGATCAGGCAGATTGAACAAACTGACACTGGTCCAGCACCAAAGTGGGCATCTGAGAGTCATACCTGGACCATGGAGCAATGGAGGAAGGCGACCTGGGCTGATAAATCTAATTTTATTTCCATGTGGATAGCCAGGTGTGTCATTTACCTGGGGTGAAGATGGCAGCAGGGTGTATTATGGGAAAAAGGCAGACAGCTGGAGGCATTGCGGCAGGCCTATGAAGTCCATGCCTGGAGGCGTCATATAATATTGGTCCAGAGGGACCAAACCATTTAGGGTGCTGTGTAAATAATTCCATTATATGATGCCCAGGATGCCTAGTACACAGTATGGCCTCATACTATGTGCATAGAGAGCAACAGAGAACAATGTCTGATGTCCCCACTTATGGACCAATGCAATTCTGCATGCATTTGTGTCCACTTTTGTTTGCTGCCCCATTCAGTGTAATGATTTCGGTCAGCATTGCAATGGACAGCCATGCAGGTGGCTCTGTGCAGCATAATTTATGGCAACTCACTTTTATATATCAGAAAGGATTCAGGTAAGTCATTGCAATGGGCGGCCATGCAGTGCGCTATCACATTATATTGGTAGAGAGGCTGTAGGTGGGAGTGAGGATACAGGTAAGTCATTGCATTGATTTCTGTTGCCGCAGTTGCCGTATTGTCTCATTTATTGGCTCGCTGCTCTCCTTGTTATGCAGGAATGTCGTATTACCGGATGGCGCCTCCGCTGAATTCTACAACCTGCTCCACACCCGATTATTCTTGTGTCATTTCTGGCTACCGAGTAGCAGCTGTTGTATTGTCCCTGGCCTGTGACACACTGCAGCCCCGACCCAAACTACGCAAGTTACAAAACCGCACAGAGCTTGGCTTGTAGAAGTGCTTCACCTGGTATGACAGGTAAAGGTAGGTGGAGACACTAAGTGGCATTTACTGGAACAGTGTGAATATCATTATGGCTTTTACATATTCCTTGTTTGTTTTCATCCTTTGTTCTATCGCTATGCCACTGATCCCCTGCAGCCTCTTTGCAGTTATTTACCATTTACATGCACTCCAGGGATGCCCCCCTTGGCATTTCTCAGGGTCTGATGGCAGCATACCTCTGTGTGACAGAATGACAACATGGGGGGGCACAACTGTGAGACACAGACAGGGTGTTGTCACCCTAAACAGGAAGTAGCTGAACCTTTATGTCATCCTATAAGATATAGGAACATAGTAACCAATGTCACCTCACACCTGAGAGTGCCCAGGATGTCCTCTATTATATGCTACGGGGACAGGTAACAGGCCTAATTGTATGGATCAGCACACGCCCGGCATAGACAGAATAATGAAGACCCCCAGCTCACATATTATAAATAAATTTGCTGCAGCTGTAGAAGCCTCAGTCTCTACACAGCAATCCAATGACTTCTCATGCAGATAGATAGTGGGCAGAGCCTGCTGGGACATGTAGTTTCTCAGGTGCCTGCAGGGTGCCGGTTCCTGCAGTTCCTGCGCTTTGTGGCGATGTATAGATCGAATACATCCAGCAATCAGTCAATATTCTGCACACAGACAGGAACCACACAGAACAAAGTAACCCCGAGGAGCCCTCCCTACACAAAGCTTTGCAAGAATTCCTTTGATAGGTTTTGTCCGACCCCCTGCATCCCAAAAACATATTCCCCTCCCACTACTAATCACCAACTACCCCCCCAGGGGTGCCCCCGCTGAGATCCTCAATGGCAGAGACCCCTTTTATCCTTTTGTCCTGGCATGCCGTCAGTCCCTTCTTAGTGTGTGCGGAGTGACCTCCTACACCCCAACCCCACCCCTGAATTTCTGGCAGGATCAACATAAATGGCTTTGCACTTATAGAACAGATATAATAAAATGATTTCAATATATTGAACAGTAAATCCACCATCCATCATCGCCTGCATGGCTTGGACAGGGGCACAATGGGGATTGCTGGGTGCATTACACGCCTTACACTGGCCGATGAGTGGAGTCACATTGCTGTGTAAATCCCTCAGATCAATATCCTTTGTTGGCGCAGACGTGAAGTGTGTATGGGTGCGCCGAAGAATGGCGTTCCTGGAAGTGAGGAGCTCTGGCTGCCTACAAGTGTTTTCATTGACATTTTATTGCAAAAGTTTTAGGAAGGGGAATGCGGCGAGCAAGCTGAATGAAGTACAGAGAAACGTTAATCAATCCACGTCCACCAATAACTGGGGAAAGAAGGACTTGTAGATTTATTCCCAGATTCAGGGATGTATCAGAGCAAACAATGTGGGGTCACCTAGAATGGGGGGACCGGGAATATTGGGGGACAGGAGGGGTAAGGGGGGAAATCGCTGGTAGACAAAGGCGGGTTACTGGTGGTTGTCACCGTATTTGTCTCCTTACCACTTCTGGCTTTTTATATTTCATACATGGTAAAGCAATTAATTTAGGCCCAAAAGTAACAAGTTTCACTTGTGTTAGGTGACAGGTTCTCTTTATTAAGATGTCTGGAGGTTCTCGTAGCCCTCTCGTCTTCCTTACCTTCTACACTGGCAGATCACATGGAAACTGTCCTTGATTTGCTTTATTCCCAGGCCAGAGCCACTGGGGTATAAAGAACTATACCTGAATATTAATATTTGTCTGAAAATGTTTAGTCTGTATAAAAGGTTCCGGTACCTCTGTCCTCAATATCTGAGGTCAGACTTCTAGCTAACCTGGGGCACGTGAACATAACATACACTTTGGGGTCTTTCTATAAAGCAATCTGACATTCACTGAAACATTCACTGGTAGAGAATCAATGAACTTGGAAGAAGCTGATCAATCTGAAAAACTTTGTATCAATGGTATCAAAGGTAAAATAAAAATTTATATTGTTTTGTGCACAATGTGGATGCAAATTGATTGTTTTTTGTTGTTGATTTGTTAGCCATCATATTGAAATTATTACCACTTTTTAGGGTGGATTCACCAAATCATTTGAGGTTTTTCACTCTGCAACAAATATTTCACTCAGCTCAGGTGCAGCTCTGCTGACTGCAATCAGCCAATCACATGCAAGCAAAGTCCATTTTTTTTCCTATTTCCTTTCATGTTTTTTCCTATTTCCTTTCATGTGATTGGGTTTCTCTACAAACTAAATTTACTCCACATTTACTAAGTGATAATTCTATTTACTAAGTGAACTGATGACATTCCTTTATTAGGTAATCTCTGTGTCCTGACTGATGCTTTAATTAGATATAATAGTGAAAATGATTGTAATACTATTGTATTGAGCAAGTGAAGGGTACATTGGATATTTGTAGCTGATCACATTGAACAATATCAATCTATTTATGATAATAAGGTGTGAACATTGTAAGAGTGTGTGCCCAGTGTTTTAGTATGACCCCTTCCCATGGGCGGTGTTCCCCTTTAATCCGCTGGGGTCAGATTGCGGTGTCTGTGTGCGTTTCCATAAAACATTGCTAACATTTCACAGATGTGACCCCGGGATGGCAGTTGTCACCAGCTTGCAATGGTTATGTGGGTGACGTCAGCGCAGTGCCGGCCTTTCTGTTGTTTGTTTTCATTGGCTGTTGTGTGCGATGAAATTTCCCAGACAGGGGAGCGGAGCGTTCACACAGAGACCGCCAGGTGAGGAGACGCAGCACAGCGCAGGACAGGGCGATTCTGATCGCTGGTGAGGAATCCCAGAGCCCTTCTACGTCCTGTGTGCACCATGTGTAACGATGACGCTCTGGGTGGAGCTGTATTCCCATTCTGTGTATTTTCAGTGTGAATTGTCCCTGGTATTGGATTTCCTGTATTCCCATCAGTGTTTCCAATGATGATGCCGGCCATGTGTATGTTAGGTGAATACTCCCCACATAACACTCTGACCGGCTCCATCCAACACAGGTTCACTAATTTCACTGGATTTACAATAAAGGCTCAATGAATACTATATCAATGTAACTTCCATTGGACCATTTTAATCTGTCGCCTCTTCCCATTCCTCCAGAGGTGTGCTGGGTTTAGCCCCTCTTGTCTCAGGTTGAACCACAATGGATGATCTGACTCCAGCAATCAACAAAGCTGAACTTTCATTTTGGGCCCCCAACGGTCACAGCAAGAGATCCCTACATGGCACATTTTCCATGCAGAAAAACCCAGCTCACCGTAATGTCACTCTCCTCTCTCCAGCATGAGCGGACCAACCAAAGGATAATGTTTGACCTCAGCCAAAGTCTATGAACCCCATCAATGTTCGCCATGTCAGCCTCTTGGTTGGCAAGGTGCACATCTGAGAGCCTTTAAAGTGTCCAGCACCACTCATCGCCACCACTACTGCTGCATTCAGCAGACTGTAAGCCATTTACAATGAAAATGGTGAGAATTTTCAGTGGTCATTGGGGGCCAGAATCACCTGGACACCCCCAGCTGCTGACAACATTTGTACAGTGCTAGCTCAAACAGGGCAAATGTTTGTTTCTATTAGCTGAACTAAATGTTGAATATTAGGAAAAAAATGTGCCAAATATCAATCTGATGTGAATGCGGCCCAGGCGTGGCATGCTATTGGATGTACGCTTGATCGTAGGTGATTAAGATTTCCCTGATTTGTTGGGGAATTGCGATTCTTCCACCACCTTGCATCGGAATTCAGCCCTAATAGAACAATGAGGTACAGAACTCGGCACCCCATTGATCCCCAACTACTCCCACCGAGGTCCAGCGGCCTCCTCCATCAATGTTTGCTCAATTTTCAGTGTATAAGTAAACATCTGATCTATTAATATCCATTGTTTATTCCTCCAGCAGGTTTACCAATCCTGCAACACAGTTCCTGAAGGATCATCCACAACCATGTGATTTGCATACAATGTTTGTAGATTGTCAGCTCTAGGGACCGGGACGAAATGGTGCTCAGTGCTATATTGCAGAGACGGCCATGTGCCGCAGTGTGGAGGATGCGGCCCGGCTCTGCTCAGTATTCACACAACTCCCTGGAAGCCTCATTAGATTCTCTAAAACAACTATTTGATTATTTCTGCTTTTTTCCTTGAGAATCGTCTCCCAGCAGAGCCCGGAGGGGAAAATAGTGTGAGATTACCTGAGAAAACTGATTAGAGGAGAGCGGAGGAGGACGGAGGTGACTGCAAGGAGGAGAGCGGAGAGGAGACAATGTCTATGGAGGGAAACAACTTTCCAGAACAATTTCTCTGTAGTTATTAAAGGAACTCTCCGGGTGGTCGTACAGAACCCAACAGCAGCCAGAACCAGGAGCATTTCCTGCAATGACCCGAGAAGAACTGATCCCCAAAGAGCCCTGGGGGGGGGGGGGCTCATCCTGACCAAGGAAACCAGCACATAGCTGACTATTTGTATATTTACTAAAATAAATTCCCAGATGAAAGCTCCTCATTCGTAGAAGGTGATCAGCTGACATAAATGCCTATTTAATGTACAGCACTGCGTAATATGTTGGCGCTTTATAAATACTTTATGCTATATAAATATTATTATTATTATTATTATTATTATTAATAATAATTATAATAATAATAATATTAATGCAAATATTCTGAATGAACCTCAGTTGATGAATGACAATATAGTGTCATCAGCCCCATGCATAAAATGATGATTAGACCCCAGCTAATCTACTCTTTTTATAAATAAGTGTAATGAGCAGTCAGGTGAAATTATTTCTCTTCTCTTTAATCATGCGGGTAAACATATATGACCTCCCCTACAAATGATGGGGTTCAGGTGTCCCCAGTGAAGGGTCCTGGTA
This sequence comes from Pyxicephalus adspersus, assembly GCF_032062135.1. Taxonomy (NCBI): domain Eukaryota; kingdom Metazoa; phylum Chordata; class Amphibia; order Anura; family Pyxicephalidae; genus Pyxicephalus; species Pyxicephalus adspersus. The sequence continues at coordinate 44,635,587 of NC_092865.1, read as the reverse complement.
ATCCTCCATCATACAAAGAAATTGTAGACAATTGTGCTCTTCCAGTCTTGTGGTCACAGTATGGTGAAGACTTTTTTCTGTTCCCCCATGACTGTGCTCCATAAAGACAAGGGGTCACCAGTTTGGTGTGGAGAAACTCGGGTGTCTGGCACAGAGCTCTGACCTCAACCCTTTCGAACACCTTTGGGATGAATGGGAATGGTGAGCCAGGTGTTATCATCCATCATCAGTGGGGCAAATTCCCACCATCCATACCTGACCCCATTAATGGGGCAAATCCCTACCCACATACTCCCTGCAAAATCTTGTGGAAATACTTCCCAGAACAGTGAGGGTGATTATAGGGGGCAATTTCATATTGATGGCCATGAAGGAGGACAACGCCAAATCATTGACCATAGTGGAGGGAAGCTTGAGGATAATGTCCATTAGGAGACAACTCTATATTAATAGCCCTTTGGAGGAAGAGGAGCTCCATATTATTGACCTTTAGGGGGTGGAAGTCTATGTAATATTTTGGGGAAGGGGTAAGTTCATAATCTTGGTTTTGGAACAGTGATGTCCAACAAGCTGATACACATGTGATGTCCTAGACCTGCACTCCAGTAACTTAACAAATTCCTTCTTTGAATTCACACACATATTGCACATTGGCCTGTACACTGCTGCTCAGCATATAAATAACATTGTGTACATTTTCTGTATTTTCCTGTGCTGGGTTTTCTGGATGACTATCAGTCTGTGTAATATAAATCTGTGCTCGGCACGCCGGCTTTGTAGGAAGGTCATTAGTGTAAGACACTCGTCACTTCCACAGGGCAAGCTTAGTGTCCCCTGTGAATGGGATAATTACTAATTAGACAACGCTTTCATCTATTACAGGATTGTGTCACTCATTACAAAGCAATTTCACTCATTAATATCAACTCTCATTCATCAGACGAGCGGTATAAATACAGCACGAGGTTCCTCCCGATAGCAGTGATTATCCCAAGGCTCTCCATATAATCCCTCCTTTATAAAAAGCCTCTCGATTAAAGGAGCGGATTTACCTTCAGGTGGAATGAGGTAATGAAGGAAATTGCCATTTACCTGCTCATCCCTGAAGAATGAATCATTGAGGGGAATGTGGGGGGGGCTACTGAACTGAGGATTACCCCCCCCACCACCACCACCACCACCAATGTCTCATTATAGTCAGATCAAAGGTGACAGCAGGTCCTTTTATTGGAGGTTCAGATGATACTCCGAGAGTCTGTTATACATCAAGCAAAAGTTAAGAAAAAAGAAATTTAGGAATTTATTTGCGATTCTTAAAATTATTCATTTCAATACCAAGTCACAAAGTAATCACAGATGGGTTCTGAGTATTTGTGCTGAAGATTCATTGGCTTTTTAAATTTTATATAGAATTTTTTTTTTTTAAAGATCAGCATTTATGAGGCTGAAAGTGGGGAAATAAACCTTATGTCATCCAGTTGGGGGTTACATTGCAAACTGTATAACAAAAACTGGTTTGTTTAGAAGTAAGGTAGGGGGGGTTAACCCCCTGCCAGTTTATTTTCCTGTGGTCTGTGTACCATTGGAGTCTGGGTACCATTTGTCTTCCGGTTGAGGAAATGTTCCAAGTGAAGGAATGTTGTCTTTGGAACAAAAGCCACCAGTAGAATATTTCCCTTACTTCACTTTCTGGAGGCACCTCTAATGTTTTGGATTTCCCTTTCTTGTTCCTAATGTCATTGGGATAAATGGAGGAGTGAATGGATGGGTGAATCTCCCCATGGGGGACACTCTGTAAAAAAATTAACACAAAGGTTTGCTTAGTGATGCACTTTTGTTGCAATGTTTCAAGTGAACATTCTCCTCCAACATTCCTGAGAGAGAATCCAATCTCCCAGATCCGGCATCAGAACATTCGGTACCTCCAGACAGATCAGATAACAATAGAATTTGTGCCGATCGGTAACCCTACAACAACACAATCATCCTGATAAATAAGTGATGGCGCTCACGTCCATATAAGTGATGTATGTTTTGTGTAGGGATCACTCATCCCCACCTTGTGTGTGCAATACAGACCACACAGATAATCTCTCCTCTTGTTCCATTCATTAAGTTTTCACTTTCTGGGAGTCAAACTGTCAGCACAAAGTCTGACATCTCCCCATTACCAGAAGAGAGAGGAGCGAGGCACGGCGAAAATGTGATGACATCTGAAAGATGGCAGAATTAGGCCTGTAATGAGAAGCTCCGATTTCAGCTTTAACTAATGACTACAAAGCCAACCCCGGGGTCAGCGGAAGACTTACTGGCACATGGAAGCCGGCACATCTAATTATGTCTAAAACACACAGATACCAAAATCTATCAAACCCCCAGAGATGATGTCACACATTCCTGATGTCACACCAGTGATTATACAATTTTATATTTACCATAAACCACATGGAATTATTTACTTGTATCCATCATTTATTTATATTTTCATTATTTATTCATGTCCTCAAACTTCAAATTCTGCAGAGCCTTCTGGTGCATAATGAACAATTCATATCATCCATACATCTGATTTACTAAAGGAATTCAGGCCATTCACTCCCCAAGGTGAATTATCATCTTACAAGAAATGTTTCACCCAGCTTGGTGAATGTGAGTAGAGTTCATTTTGTAAAGAATATTCAATCGTGTACAAGGAAATCTAAAAGAAAACAGGAATTTTTCTTGAACATGATTGGATGGTTGGAGTCGGCAAAGCTTCTGCGTATTTACTAATCTTCGTAAAATATCCCTTGCTAGGTGAGAATCCACTATACTTAGTGTTCAACCTATATTCCTAATTTTATATTTTAGGTAGCTCTGACATATGCAGCAGTGCTGTACAGAGAACACCGAGCCAGTCATATCAGTCTCTGTACTGAGGAGCTGACACTCTAACGCCCCGAGAGTCACACACTATTATTGTACATTTATTTAGCTCTGACATATACCACAGTGCTGTACAGAGAAAATTGAGCCAGTTCTATTAGTCTCTGTACAGAGGAGCTGACACTCTAATGTAACGAGTGTTACACACAAGGTATATAGACTCATACAGTCAAGGGCCACATTAAGTTGGAGCCAGTTACCCGATCAGGATGATTTGAGATGTATGCCCATCTAGGAAAGGGGGCAACATAGGATCCCCATATGTAGGGTGTATATACAGTTTAATGATCCCTTTGCTGGAATCCAGCGGGAATATCCAAAGATATTATAAATCCAAAGAGCAGTAGTAATTTGCCCCAACCCCCCCCCCAACCTTTGTTGGTGTTGCCTGGCTCGGTGCATTGGGGCATCTTGCTGGGTGGGATTTCTGAAACTTTTCTTTCGTTACCCTCTCTGTTAGTCATCGCCGTCTATTTGTAGTCCATGAAGCTTGCAATTTTGGGGCCGGGGGCCTGGAATGCCAATGTGTTTTTAGAGGGGTGGGTTGGAGGTGGTTTGTATGTCTTTCCCATGATTTGTGTGTTTGCTAAAATCAGGACAAAAAAGAGAACTTTCAAAGTTTTGGAAAGTGTAGGGGAGAGCCTGTAGAGGGAGGGGTGGGGAGGGAACAGGTGCAGGAGGACAATACCAGATGAAGATTGATGACACATACAAACATTCACTATCTCCCAGCCTGGCCCTGAACCGTGCAGCACTGGAGGCCTACAGCTGTTCCTACATGTGTGCAGCTACTGCCTGCGCAGCTTCTGTATTCATATCAGCTGCCTGCACTTCCAGCTCCCATTCAAAAAACCTGTCCATGTGCTTCTACCATTAACCTGATCCATCGTATTCTGCACACAAGTATTTATGTCACCTATCATTCCGAGGGTTCCCATAGCCAAGCAAATATTTCACCCCCCTCCCCTTTCCCTTCTTCCCTTTCTGTTATTCTCTTCAGTTTTCTCTCCACTGTCTCAGTCTCTTGGAAATAAATCCCCCAAATTTGTTACAGTCCCTGAAGGAGCTGAGCAGAGGTCAGAGGTGACAACATTGGAGCTCTAAACTATCAGTAACTTTATAGAAGGGAAAGTGAGAGGCTGAGAGTACAAAATGTGAGACAACAATGATGGGGGGTGCAGACAGAGAGGGGCTGATGGCGGAGAATAAAGTGGCAGCGATGGGGAGAAAGGGGCTGTATGTCAACCCTCTCCTGTCCTCCTAAAATTGCCTGGCTCCCATACTAAACCATTGGTGGTTGATTTACTAAAGGAGCCTAAGGCTGTTCATGTCGCAATGTGAATGTTAGTAGGTAATGAGTGCATTGGACTGGGTCATGTTGCATTCACAACTTTTTGCTTATTCTCTTTTTTCATGAAAATTAATGAAAATGCATTAGAATACAGATCAGCACTTCTATTAGGAAATAATCAGTACCTATTATTACATCAATGTATCATGTTGTACAAGAACTATCCCAACCATCCTCAGAGGAAAGCACTTCTCCTCTGAATGATCATTTGGCATGAGAAGTTGGGGTTGTGCCAGCAAGGATGATCCGTGCACTATAAAGCACTGGCACCCATTTGTGTGGTTCAGCCAGTTCCCTCACACTTATTCTGTATAGATTAATGTATTCACGTGTATAGATTAATGCACACAGTTTATACAATGTGGTGCAATGCAAAGTAATGTAAGACATAAGACAGCATGTACTTTGTGGTGCACCTTGGTATAGGTGAGTTGGTAGCTATAGTATATGATGTGTCATTCTCAATGACGCACTAACACGATTTGCAGTGACATGATATAAATTGCACATTTGTCACTCAACGGGAAAGCCCTAAAGGAAAACGCCAAAGTAAAAGAAATTGCAGAAAAACAGAAACAGCAATAATCAATGCAATATACTTTTGTGTTCTTTGTATTATAGAAGGTGATGTAGGGTGCAGCACCCAACTTAAATGGAGCTGAAATATGGGAGATTCTTGGTCCAACATGGGACATGTTCTTATTTATTTCCTGTCCTACATAATATGTTGAGTGGGGACCAAAAATAACCATTTTGTATTATTTCTCACTGACTGTTAGATGTGACCTTCTAAACAGTAAATCTTTGTAATGGTGAAAGTGTTCCTAACACAGAGTTCTTCACAAGTTCGGTGCTGATTTCAGACATTAGTGATATTTTCTGGTTTGTATCCCAAGGCCCAGGGAGGTTGGCTGCATCCACATTCAGAAATATTCATAATGATTTATACATCTCCATCTTTTTCCATGGTGCTGCACAATCTTTTGTATGATTTCTTTCTATTGTGTGTTGATTATATTGTATAACATTTCTGAACATTGATTGTTAGATTTTGAAGGCCGCAGGACAGAAATGACAGTGGATAACTCTCTGGATTTCTTCGAGTTGCAACTTGTGGAAGAGGCCCGATGAAAGCTGAACCTGGGACAGCAAGAGCAGCACAGGAAACAGCCTGATGCAGGTTAAGTGGGAGGGTAATTGATGACAATTGAATTGGTAAGGTTCAGCTTAACCATCCAATATAGGAGGGCTGCTACAGGGTGTATGGGATCCCTGTGGGGCCACAGTCACAGAATTGGGCTCGTTTACTAAATGCCACCACATTGATCATTCCCGGCACACATAGAAGCTTCGAAAAGTGACATTGGATGTGCACTGCCGTGCCCCAAACTGTCATGAGGAGCTTTAATAAAAGTGTGAATTATAATTTCTGTTTAACCAATATTCGTGTTTTTGCCTTTAATAACATTGATATAAGAAAAGAAATCCTGACTACTTCACAGGTTTTGTTTGTGTTCCTTAAATTAGAGTTATGTTCTCTTTTTTTAATGTATAAATCTAACCTAACCTTTACATATCCTTTACCAACCTTTACATGTGGACTTTTGAGGCGCCAGCAGACCATCTGAATTATAAGTGGGGAATAAAAGATAAGATCCTGATGTATGGTGATAAAGATTGACAGGACGCATGTCCAGCACTTGGAAAATGTTGGAAGAATGCACCTTGTCTGACTCCTCCATTGTATTAATGAAGAAAGATCCAGAGTTATCTGCCGATTCCACCATTGCCCTATGTGCTTTAGGATTTCTCCACATCAGATTGACAGCAAACACTCCAAATGATCTTTTAAACAGATGAGGTTCATCATTTCGCATGTTGATGCCAGTCTCATGAATTGTGAAGAAGCACAATTTGCGAAATGCATTGTAATTGAGTCTGAACTTGTCTTACAGTTTATGTATTTGTGAAAGATAAAAGATATATCTCCTGTCCATGTATATGTATATGATATGTAAAGGTTTGGTTAAAACTAAATTAGATGTGGCACCAGAATATCATAATAGCAGATACTATTTGGTAACTATTAATGTCTAAATGGTGAATTCACATTTCTGACCAGGAATATCAGACAAACATTGATTAAATCTTATCTTCCATTTTTACGATGCTCAGAAAGCCACCAATAAAATCTGCTATTTATCATGTGACTGAGGAGCCTTCCGTCTCCTCCATGGACAATGAGCGTTCAGAGAGCTCGGTGTCTCTGCGTAATACCAGTCGTGTTTGTTTGCTCCTCTCAATTAATAAAGCAGCTTATTTACTTTCTGTCTGTTTTTAGGTTTCATCTTCCTTCAGATCTCCGTCCATTGTTGCTGCTATCATTCCAGCCATTGTCTGACAGGGGAAGTCCTTTATCTGTGGCATTCTCTGTTCCTTCTTGCAGTAAGTAGCTGGGATCATCTTACTTGAAGCCCCCCCAGGGGTCGGACATGTTTACATGGCATACATTGATAGATAGGCACCTGCAGCCATGGATTAAATCAGGTACAAATACAGGAGATGTATAGACATAACTAGGCAGCCACAGGGGAAAAGAGGGAACTGGAGGGGACCTGGGGGCAGATTTGGGGCCCTTGCTCGTCTCTCCTCATTTACTGTTTGCTCTCAGGACATATCTGCACATTGTCAGCTTCTGACCAATGATAATCAATCAATGTGATCGGCTCATTTGACACCTTGTGGGTTCTGCTCCAGACCAGATATCGAAGCCCAACTATCCTCTTACCTGATGTAACCCCCAACTGGAAGACATTTTGTTTGCTTTTATATTCTGCATATTATAAATTATTTTCATAGCTAATAATAAATCCCTGTTTTCCCTTTAATACATTCATGGCAGGATCACCTGAAATTATGGAAAATAAAGCTAAAACTTTACAAAGACTGAAAATGACTTTTGAAATGACAATACCATCATCAGATTAGCTTGTAGTGATTGAGTTTACATAATATAAGTTTTCTAGGGCTTTTGTATTGTATTGAAATCACATGGAAGCGACAAGAAGAGGAAAGCGAACTGATGTTTTAGTCTATAACCTATTTGTTGGGATGTTAATGATAATTGGAAATGTAAAACTCTGGCAGCATCTTTGCAGTTGTGGGGGACCATGGGATTCCTTGGATAATATTCCAGAATATATATATGTAAAGCTTATAGAAGGTTGGGGGAAATGGAGCTTTATCCTGTAATTGGTTGAGTCACTTATGCTGAATGATTACGGCTTGAAATGATTGCTGGTGATCGTTTTGGGTGACAGTTTGAGGAACGAGCGATGTACAGATGCTCAGCTACTGCCGGGCAGCCTATTCTGTTCTCAGAGATCCATCTGTCATTTGTTTAAGTAGAATGCTTGCTTTGGATTACTTTTTGACCTTTGCTTTCAAACATCCAAATGGTGAATGGCTTCAAATCAAAGTGATTTTTTTGTATTGCAGTTGGCTTTTGCAGATTATCCAAATGTTGTTTGGTTCAGACAATAGGAGTTCTGAAGCCATCTCATAGCGTGATATATGAACCATCCTAAGAATAAACTTTAAGCAGTCAGTTTTAGCCCCCCCAATAATTTTGAATTTCTCTGTAAAGATCTCCTGGACAGACTCAGAATTTTATGTCCCAGAGTCTTCAGTCAGACGGCAGAGCAAACATCTCCTCCACCTTACACAGAGGTGCGTCTGCTGGGCAGATCTTCTGAATAATAATTGGAAACAATGCGGCTGAAACATTCTATTTAGAAAGAAACAACAGGAAGAACACATGTGAAGAGATCACATCTCCGAGGTGGCCACAGGAATTCCTCTGTAGTGGAAATGTAAAGAGAAATTGGCATTGCAAATATCTCTTATAATGGATGTCTCAGAGTCTCCAGATGTGAACAGTGGCCTGCCAAATGTAAAGAACCCACGGAGAATGCCAGAGCTTCCCCAAGAAATGTTTCTCCCAAAGGAAGCAGAAGGTGTTCAGAGAGCAGCTGGACAGAAGCCCACAGCTGGTCCGAGTACAGTGGGAAATTACAATGGGGTGGGGGACGCTGGATGAGATGTGGTACCGGGCACATCATGGACAATAAATGGGAGGGAGGTGCTCCAAAACCCACAAATTCTGGATACAAAGTGAGGACAGAAATATGGTCCTGTGTTCTCAGATTCTGTATACAAAGTTTGGGGAGGAAGGTGGTCCTGTGTTCTCAGATTCTGGATACACAGAGATGGGTCTGGAGGTGGTTCTATGATATCAGATTCAGGTTCCCCATACACAGCAATGGGGGTTAAGGTGGCTCTAGAGCATCCTTTCTTCACCTTTTAAACATGGGAGAACCCCTAAAATAACTATGTGGTCATAAGGAACCCCTTCTATATTGCTATATCCACATCTCACAGTACATTAGTGTGGTAGTCAGTGGGAAGAATGACCTCACCTAAGAGACACAAATTGCTCAAGGAACCCCTAGCAAGTTCTGGAGAAACCCTGGTTGAAAAACACTGTCATAGGAGAGAGAAATGGAGGAGAGACAATGCTTGACCATGGGAGGTGGAAAGGCACTGGCACAGTAACTATCGATGATACGTAATAAAGGAAGATAAAATTGGGCACACACCAATCAGAGGGGGGCTCAGTAATGAAGTTGCAAAAGTGTAGAAAAAATAGGCACAAGAGATACAATAATACACATGGAAGAGGACACTCTCAGGGTAAAATCCCCAGCATGAATTCAGCCATCCATAGACATAAGATGAAGCTCCCCGGACTTGTGTAAGATCCTTCGGGAGAACAATGTTTCGCACTAAAGATCTTTCTAATGTAACCGAGGTGAGTACTCTCCATCATACTTGTCAAGCCTAGTTTTTATGGGTCACACTGACTTCTTTTATTCGAGTGTGTACTGGCACACAAAGGTCTACTAGAAATTTAATTAATAATCTTTTGCACGAACAACTGGAAATTGCTGGTTTCTGCACACTGTGGCCTTATGTGTGTAGGTAGTGATAGAGCAAAAATGAGGGAAATCCAGACAGACATGTGGAAAATGGAAAATGAGTAAAGAATTCCAGAGAGGAGAGTGAGGGGGCCATCTGCTCAGAGCTCCGTACCACACACATACCCAGCTGTGCAGATATGGCATGGTGGCGTGTGCCCCATCTGTACACAGGCCTGGTTCATTGTTCAGCATGGAAGCTATACTGTTAGATATATATTTGTGGGATGAATACATTGAGGGGTTGTTATAGAGGTAGATCAAGTCTCTGCTTTATAAGAGGCTACATATTTACTCAGATGCTCCAGTCTTTCTTCCCGTCATGTGATTTGATATGTGAGAGGATGGCATCAGTCACGGGTCCTATCCAGCACCTGCCAGTGCGCTCCTGACTAATGACTGGCACCTGTTACTGGCTACTGGGCACCTATCCTTTACAGGACATGACTGTTAACCCTTACAGATTCAGAAAGGAGTTCCAAAAAGATATTTCAATGTTCCTGCCAAAAAATATGGAAGCTTTCCAGTAAACTCCTAATTCGCTATCATACAAAGACAGTTGTGCACTTCCAGCCTTGTGGTATTGATACTTGTGGTATTGATACTGAAAGGTGAACTAGAATACTTCAAACAAAACTTTGTAGACAATTGTGCACTTCCAGCCTTGTGGTCACAGTTTGGTGAGGATCTTTTTTTGCCCCCCTATGACTGTGCCCCAGGATACAAAGCCAGGTCCATGAAGATACGGGGTCACCAGTTTGGTTTGGAGGAACTCAAGTGGTCTGCACAGAGAAGTGACCTCAACCCTACTGAATACCTTTGGAATAAATTAGAATGGTGAGCCAGGGAACTCTCATTCAACATCAGTACCTGAGCTCACCAATAGGGGGCAAATCCCCACCATCAGTACCTGACCACACCAATGGGGGGCAAATTCCCACAGTTACCCCCTATAGTCCTGTGAAAAGCCTCCCCAGAAGAGTGGAGGATGTTATGATGGACAGTTCTGTGTCAATATGAAAAGTAATGTCCATCAAACTGTGATTGGTGTGATGGTCAGGGGTTCAGATACTTTTGGTCATCTAGTATAAGCCCCCCCTTCTTTGTGCACTTCCCTACAGATAATTTGGTTCCCACACTACAAAGGCATCCTGAGGGGTAAATGAAGAGGTGATACGGTGCGATCCGGCACAGGTCGGTTCATGTGTGAAACCAACAGACGGTGAGCTGGGTTGGTGGTTGATGGCTCTGTGGGGCTTCATCATTGTGCAGGGCTCTGGAAACAAATGAAACATCTCAATCAATGAATCGCTGTGTTGACGAGCTGGCAGCAATCCTCAGCCTGAAGCAGGGAAATATTTATTTTACAGATTCCTCTCACTTTCAGATTTCAGGATGTAGAATGTCGGAGACACAGGGATGGGATTAATGCACTGCTGCTGATTGCAGGGACTCTCCACCAGTCAGCTATGTGTATTGGTGTTAATTCTACAAAATTATTGTGGATCTTCTTGTATTGCACAATTCTGCACAACTCTGCTCCCAACATGTCACAGCATACAGCAACACTGAAAGATTTCAGACATTCTCCACCTGTAATAATTAAAAGCCATCTATAAGCTCCAATTAATGACTAAGTGTACAGAGTTATCCTTTAACATGAACAAAATCTGGCTCATTTTACCATCTTCATGTCAACAGTGACAACAATCACTGACTGAACTGAATGTGTTAAATGTGTTGTCACCTCCGCAGAGGACTACAGGACAACTCCCTCTTTCCTTATCTCCATAATAGGAGGAAGGGATTCCATTATTCACAGAATATAGTTAGGAAAGATGATAACACTGAGCTTTTAGTTAGGCTCACATGAAGTTATAGCTCTGGATTAACAGGTATTCTCTTTTCTTTCAGAGAATGTGTTTAGTCATAAAATGAACAAAACCAGCCACCACACCAAATGATTGTTTAAATGAAATAATATTTTTGTTCCTGGGTATTTATATATATAAATGTGCACACCCCACAATTTATCTCTCTTGGTGCAGATGTATAATAATCATGGTGCTGGAATATTATCCTCTTACCTAAATCTTTTCTGTTGCAGAGCCTGGGTGTTCTCATGGAACCAGAATAGCGCAATTTACCGTCCTATAGACAGTCATGGAGCAGGTAGAGGAGCTGACATCTGCTTCTCATCAGCAGCAAGAAAACCATTCTGTCTGTATCAGCTTTAATCATCGCTGATTTGTTGTGATTAAAGGTTGATTTGAGGTGATCCGCCCTCCGTGTACTGCGGTCTAGATGAGATGAACTCTGAGCACATGTTATAATAACCATGGGACCTGGGTACAATGGACATTCCAGCTACTGATTTGACCACCATCTAGTCTGCAGATGTAAAATGAGCATCTCTGAGGGGCTGCTGTGTGCCTCTTTTTCGGGGTCTCTTGTGTTCCCCTATTTCTTGGGTCTACCATGCACCTTTAATGATCTATGTGCCCTTTTCTGTGGTGTACTATGTGCTTCCCTCAATTTACTAAGTCACCCCTTCCTACGGTCTGTTATGTTCCTTTTCTTTGGAACTTGTTTGTCTCCTTTTCCTGGGGTCAACTATGTGCACCTTTTCTGTGTGACAATCTCCTAAAATCTGCTACATGCCCCTTTCCTGGAGTCTATTATGCCACCTTTCTTGGGGTCTACCTTGTGTCTTATTCTGTGGTGTACAATGTGCTCCTCTCCTGGGATTTACTATGTCTCCCCTTCCTAGGGTCTGTTATGTCCCTCATTCCTAGCCTAATATTTCTGCCTTTTCTTGGGCTACTATGTGCCAGTCGCTTAGGATCTACTATATGCCCCTTTCCCAGGCACTACTATATGCCATTCCCTTAGGATCTATTATATGCCCCTTTCCCAGGCACTACTATATGCCATTCCCTTAGGATCTATTATATGACCCTTTCCCAGGCACTACTATGTGCCAGTCTCTTAGGATCTGCTATATGCCCCTTTATCAGGCACTACTATGTTCCAGTCCCTTAAGATCTACTATATGCCTCTTTCCTGGGCACCACTATGTGCCAGTTCCTTGGGATCTACTATATGTCCCTTTCTCAGGCACTACTATGTGCCACTCTCTTAGGATCCACTATATGCCTCTTTCCCGGGCACTACTATGTGCCAGTTCCTTGGGATCCACTGTATGCTCTTTCCTGGGTACTTCTATGTGCCAGTCCCTTAGGATCTACTTAATGCCCCTTTCCCGGGCACTACTATGTGCCAGTTCCTTGGGATCTACTATATGCCCCTTTCCTGGGTACTTCTATGTGCCAGTCCCTTAGGATCTACTATATGCCCCTTTCCCGGACATTACTATGTGCCAGTCCCTTGGGATGTACTATGTGCCCCTTTCCTTCTGTGTGTCCATCTCCTAGGATCTACTATGTGTCTATTATTAGGATCTACTGGGTGCTTTTCTCCTAGGATTTATTATTTGCTCTTTTCCTGGTCCACCATATGCCCATTTCCTAGGATATACCCCTTTAGTGTCCTTTTTTGCTGAAAAGGCAAAAAAGATTTCATTTCTGTGTTTGTGGATCATAAGATTGATAATGCTCTGTGGTTTTACCAATAACAGGAACACTAAATATTGAAACTTTTTATTATATATTATAGAAAACACAACATTTTGTGTCATTTTGTCTACAATAATAGAGATGACAAAAAGTTTATATAATTTAATGGTGTAAAAAAACAAAAGGGAACTCAGGGACGGGAAATTTCCTCATACCATTGAATGTTTGATTTGAGGTCTCAACTGAATTCTAATTATTTCAACAAATATTTTTAGTTTTTTTGATGATGTAATTTGGGATTCCAGATATTTAAGTGCCTGGTAAAACTCTATGTAATGTTTCCCATATAATTATATACCTCATGTTACTTCATTGAGGAATCTCTCAGTAAGCCAGGATTAGGCTGAGCTCATTCTGGGAATTTGGGGGTATAGAGAATCAGACCAGAGGTTGGGGTATAAATTATGGTAAACGAGGCTATGCCATGTGATTGAAGAATCTTTTACATTATTAATATTATTTCAGTATTAAGGAAATCAAAGCTTTTTCTTTTTTTTTTCATTTGCCATAACAAGAATCCCAAAATGTAGTCCAGCGACCGGATTGGATAGTTGTGGCTCGCAGTGCACTCTGGGAATGCTGCCAAGTTACATGTTGATACTTTGTGTCATATGTTTTCCTATGTTGTAGAGACACGCTCTGGGCCTGGGCAGACAGCCAGCTATGACATTGTCACAATTTAGGCAAAATTCCCAAGTCTAGAAATCATAAACTGGACAAATAATGAAACTGACTAGTTTAGAGAAATCCGAGTAACTAATATTGAATCTTATGGATCTCTGTACTCAAATATTAGATATCTTATCACTGTAATGCACAGCAATGTTCAGATTGTGCCTGGAAATCTGTCTGCATGGAGTTTGTATGTTCTTCTTGTGTCTATGCTGCTTTCCATTCTATTAGGTTGTAGGGACATAAATTGTGAGCTCTTTGGGTGACTGTTCTTGTTTGCTTGTTTGTTAAGTGGACATTATAGCTTTCATAGAGGAATGCTGCACTTCTCTCTAACAAGTGCTGGGCGTGTTCCGAAGCCTCAAGATATAACGAATACACGTTGGCTTGTTGCCACCATTAACTACTTTTATTGTTCTTCAGGACATTTACCTTTTCCTGAGAAAGCACATTCCACAAATTCAATTGCTTCTTATTGGGCTCTAGACAGTTCTCAGCAGACTTAGAGGACGGCTGCCAGGCCGCCTCTCTGTAGTACTGTAGATGAAGTTCACACTTTGGATCCGGCGGAAGATTCTATTATTGTTTGTGTTCTCGTTGTCCTTCCTGATTCTCTGCTGTGTGCGGTGCAACGTTATGAGAGCTCCTCACCACCTACGAGCACTACAACTCCTCTCACCTTTATGCTTGGGGGTAAAAAAAGAGATGAGATGCAGAGGAGGACATGTTTTGGTTACACTATAAACCTATGTACAAAGGAATCTGTTGTCTACTCTGCTGGAGGACTCTGCTCCTTCAATGAATTACTCTGCTCTGCTGGAGGACTCTGCTCCTTCCTCTATAACTCTCCTCTCCTGAAATACTCTGACCTGCTGGAGGACTCTGCTCCTTCCTCTATAACTCTCCTCTCCTGAAATACTCTGCACTGCTGTAAGACTCTGCTCCTTCCTCTATAACTCTCCTCTCCTGCTCTGCTCTTCTGGAGGATTCTTCCTCTATAACTCTCCTCTCTCCCCAAATGCAGCTGAAACAAAACTCCCATGTTTGCTCATCCCATCACGTGACAGGAAAAGAGGAGAAGAAAATGACCAGACCTGGACTTATTATGAGGTTGAATTTCATGAGGATGAATTTCTCCAGAGTGGCTGCAGCTACAGAAGTCAGTAAGGGATCATTCTACAGTTTTTACCCACAGCTCGATAAGATTATATAAATCTATGAATTCCATAACTTGGGCACAATATTTAATTTTTCATCTTCCACTCTTTCTTTAAATCCCCAAAGTTAAACGTAAATTAAATATAAAAAAATACACAATTAGTAAAGCCAATTATCAGTTATTAGCTTGGGTGATTTTCAGCTTTTTATCAGCAGATCTCTGCAAAATATAACTCTTAGTTACATGTTCAGCCATAGCTACCAGTTAACAAAGCTCCTCAATTGTTGTTATGCTGGCCTGACGAAAGGTGAAATCTGTCTTATGGTATTCTGCACACATTGCGCTTTGCTCCGGTGTATTCAATGAGCTTGCTAGATATCCTTGTTTGCTTTCCTCCAGCAGCACCGACATGACGGAAGAGGGATGTTCTTATGAATTATATGATCTCCTGGAAGGAAGTGGGGAGAGGGATGTGATTCATTCAGGTGTCACAGACATGGATTATAATTGCTACTTACATAGAGTTCTGCCTCTCTGTATATACGCTGACAGCCTCTCATGGGGAAATCTCTGCCAGAACAACACAGCGTTCATCAGAACGAGCTCCTATAATTACTGTGCACAGAGCCAGAATTCTCTTTATGTCATATTTGTTAATGTGGAAGCTGCCACATCACCCCCTCCATAAGCTGTGTAAGAGAATATTGCCCCAAGTGGCTGGGTTAGTTTACAGCAACAAATAACAGTAACATAATTGCTGAGACAAAGGGCCCAATTTAGCTTTCGAAGACCGAGAAGATAGACTATCAAGAGAGAACCTTGGTGATCCAGCAAACTTGAAATTGATCTAGTCCAGGATTGCAAACTTTTGCCATATTTGCTAACTAATAGCAAATGATTTTTAAGAAACTCAATTCCAGGTTTTCTGGATTACCCAGGTTCTCCTGTGATAGTCTATCCTCTCCAGTTTTGGATAGTTTTGATAAATCAGGCCCACAGTACAGATAGTAGGAAGCTACGGGGTCCCTCTATGTCTGGTATCCAAGGGGATTCCCACCCATTCAATAAAGTCCCCCCAGTCCACCACCATTGAGACACTAGGTAATTGTGAGAATTATAGTTATTGAAAGGTCCATTTTTTTTTTTAAAAGCTAACAAACACATTCCTAATACACAGAGCCCACTCAAACCGAATGTAGCCCATATACAACTTTCCAGTGATTCTTTTGTTGTATATTATGACAAGTCAGGAATTTATGAGATTTACAGAAAAGCCAACTTTAACCCCTCACCATCCACCAAATATAAGATCCAGTTGTGTGGTGGCTCCTCCTCTAAACTTTCTCATTTCTACTAAGAACTACATTCTATTTTGGGGTCTCTGTGCAGGAAGAGCTGTAGGAAGCCATGTTGTTTCCCCCATTAATCATATGGACAAGCGAGGTGTAAGATATTCACTTAACAAGGCTTAGTGACTCTCTTGTACGTCTGCACCTCGTTACTGGGCTAATGATCTGCCTGATGAAAGATGTGAGAACCCCCAACAACCCCCCCACCCACCACAACCACATCCCTTTCACTCCTCATGCATGGCGCTTCCTTCTTTATTGCCCATTACCCTCACTTTCCTCTCTTCCCATACTCTTTATATCTTTTCTTTCTCTCTTTATCTCTCTCTATCCTTTCCTCGTTCTTTCTTTTTCCTTTTCTTCCTTCTTGCTTATTTACGCTCTTTCTCTTCTCTCTTCCTTTCTTTCTCTTTATTCCTTTTATCATCCTCTCTTTTTGCTCTTTGTTCTCTCTTTTCTTTCTTTTTCTTT
Organism: Pyxicephalus adspersus; assembly: GCF_032062135.1. Classification (NCBI taxonomy): domain Eukaryota; kingdom Metazoa; phylum Chordata; class Amphibia; order Anura; family Pyxicephalidae; genus Pyxicephalus; species Pyxicephalus adspersus. Next base: position 44,618,989 of record NC_092865.1, on the reverse strand, counting down.
TTTTTTTCTCCCACTCCACTCTCTCTCCCTCCTCTCTTTTCTTTTCTCTTGCTTTCTCTTTTTTCCCCTCTCTCTTTTTCTCTTATAGTTTGCTCATTGTATTCACTCTCTTTCGCTCACTTTCTTTTTATTTCCCCTCTCCCCCCTTTCCCTCTCTCATTCTTTTTTCCTTCTTTCCTCTTATCTCCCTCCCTCTTTCCCCTTTTCTCTCCTCCTCTACCTCCCCTCTCATCCTTCTCCTTTCCCTTTCTCATTCTTTCTATTTCCCCCCTCTTTCCTCTTTTCTTTTCCCTTCTCTTTTTCATCTCCCTCTTTCCTTTTTATCTCCCCCACTCTCTTCCCCTTCTCCCCTTCCCATTCCCTCTCTCATTCTTTCATTATTTCCCCCTCTTTCCCCTTCCCTCCCATTCTTTCTTGTATCCCATCATTGGGGGTGAGGTCTTGCAGTCCTTGTTTTCTTTTCTCCCCGGGGTGGAACAAACTGCTCCCATCTGTGTCCCCTCTCCATGTCTACACACGGACATAAATATTGTTCTGTGCACCACGCAGGGATTTTGGTGTCCTGAACTGTGTCATGTCTGCGATGACATCTCCTCCTCGGGGTCCATGCTGGGGGCCCCTCTTCCCACATATTGCGCAGTGCAGGCCTTTGTATATTATTGTTGTGTCCAGTAAAGAAATGTTTATTGTGTGCAGAGATTTGTTTGGAGAGGAGTCATGCTGTTAGTGTGTCACCGCCGGAGGAAGTCATGAGAAATCAAAACTGTGAAATGCTTCCATGGCTTCAGCAAACAGAGAATTACAATTCATGTAAACGGAAATCTCAAATGAGCTTTAACATTTCTAACCGTCTGCAGTGTTACATTCACCCCAGCGATCCTGCCATGAAAATGCAGGCAGGTAAGGTGACACCCTGTCTCCCAATTGTTCTCCTCTGTTGTCACCGGGTCACATGTTCCCCTGCTGCAGAATTTCACCACCAGGATGTTGGAGCAGAACCAACATGATAGCACAGTAGCACACAAGATTTCTGCCAGGATTGACTGGTATTTTTTTTACTTATTGAGGAGATAAAGAAAAACCCTTGTAATGAAAATAGACCAGAATAGGGGAAATAAGATCATTATTGGGGTTCACATACAGCTAAGAAGTTATTGAGGTTTTACTCTAAAGTTACTGATTTTACCGAAATCCCGACAATATCAGCCATTGGTGGGAAACATTTGGGGATCACAATGTTTTCCACACCTTCCATGAGCGAGGCAATACCCTGAATGTTGTTGTCCCCGATCTCTAGTAAGGAGTTGATGAATTCTTCTGCACTCCATACATACATATACATTTCACTTCAAAACTTAAAAGTTTCCCCAGTTTCCATGGCGATGTGATGCACTTTTTTTTGTTTCCATGGCAACTTTCCCTGGATTTGAAGATGCTGAGTTCCATTTCTTAGTTGCTATGCTGTGTGATGTCCCCATGGGAGAGCAGAGTGACAGCGCTGAAGTGTGACAGGAATACCAGCACCGAGCCATCTCACCTGGTGGGAACGGATTGTCACTTCCTGAGAGAGGCAAGATGGCCCGGGACTCTGCGAGGGGGACAAAGCAATGACCCCATTCAAAGGAACTCCACCAATCAGATTTAATGTAGACTAGCAAATGGCAAGATTCTATTAAAGCCAACTTACAGTTTAATTATTAAAACTGTTTCACCCCCCCAAAAACAAATATCAACCCCCCCCCCCACACCCACAACACACCCTCCCATTAACTTTCACCAGGATAATTTATACCCAGCCCCATTTATCCTTTTGGAATTTGTACTCTTGTTGGATTGGGGTAAAAAATAGGTCTTACCCCCCAGTGACCCTCTGCGTGATCTCATTTAGCATTGTGGCAATTACCCACAAAGGGAAGATCCCAGTCTTAGAGGTCTGGTCCACCAATGAATTCTGGGAGCCCAGCTGGCCAAGGAGTTGCCCCCTGGGTGTCATTAAGTCCTCCTGGGCCCACAGGAGAAAACTGCAAAGAACAGCATTTATATCATTATCTGTATATGTGACCAGATAGAAGACTTCTGAAAGAAAGCTACGACTAAGGAAAATGTATCTAATATGATTTGAAGGACTCAGGGGGGAGGGGACTGAACTGCAGGGGCGGTACTACACTGAATCTGTGCTTTATTTGTGGGCGTTTCAAGGGGGGAGGGGATTGAACTGCAGGGGCGGTACTACACTGAATCTGTGCTTTATTTGTGGGGGTTTCAAGGGGCAGGGGACTGAACTGCAGGGGCGGTACTACACTGAATTTGTGCTTTATTTGTGGGGGTTTCAACACACTGAATCTTTGTGTGGGGAGCCAAGGGGGGGATGCAAGGGTGGGTTTACACTGAAGCTAGGCTTTAATTGTAAAGGGTTCTGGGGAATTTGAGGCTGAACTATGCAGGGACTGTTTTACACTGAATCTAGGCTTTAATTTTAGAGGGGTCCAGGTGGGTGAACTGCAAAGGAAGTTCTTTATTAGAACTAGGCATTAATTGTGGGGGGTTTCAGGATCCCAGGACCCCTTGACTCCTTCTACAGGAAACTAAAAGTCCTTTTGAAGAATATATTGGCATTGTTGTACATTGATCCCCTTTGTTGTCCTTCACAAGCAGTTTAGGAGAGATTTCCCTATTAAGATCCATATATGGAAGCTTTATATCTGTAGTCCTGGGGACCAGACTCCAGTGTTTCATCCAGCTCAGAACAAAGCCCGGTCACTTCACCACCCCTGCGTATTATTTTGTGTCATTGTGCTGAGGTAACAGATCAGTGTGAAGAGTAATGTGAGCTGGATTATTGGAATTCTTTTTCTGCCCACACAAACTGGAGCTGAAGGGTAGCTTTATTGATGAAAGGTGGAGATGTCCGGTTCCTGTACTTTGTGACCGGTCTGGTATTTATCCATACAGTCTTACAATTACTGACTGGTCCTCTTTACACCCAGGTGATTGTTCACGAATCCCACCGAGTCTTTTTACTTTGCAGAAATTCAATCAATGTTGTCACTGGGGTCCAGGACAATGATTTGTGTTTGGTCTGTCAGGTATAACATGGAATTCTTCAATCAATCAGCAATCTGTTTAATTAAACCCCATTGTGTCCAGGAAAAGCCAACCCCTGGGGGGGGGGGGGGAGGAGATGATATTCCCTATGATTGTCCCAGGACACTTACCAAGGATCTTCATGGCAGGATCACCAGGAAATAATTTAATGAAATCAGCAGATTTAAAGAGAACCCACACAGCAGGTAACATCCTGGGTGACGTATTGATGGTTGGTGATTGGTCTCAGAAAGGCACTTATAGTTTTGGGCGCACCCCTCCATGCACCATACTCATTCCTTTGTATTCATCTCCAGGTATTTCTGCTCACTGGTGGCACAGATGAGAATTTTTTTCTGAATTTTGCTCTCTGAATTTTCCACATGCCTCTTGTCTATATTTTGTCTGAATTCCGGGATTTGTGATGTTGTCACCGTGCTGAGATTAGGGATCTCTTGACATCTGTGCTGGGTACAGGAAATCTGATTGGTTGTGGTGATTTGTGTGATTATTGCACCTTCAGATGGACTACTAATTCCTCTAAAATTGTCCCCGCCATCCTCTGATTTGCCTCCTCCCTATCTTCCTTCATCTAATATTAAATTATACTTTAAAAACAAAAAATACTCAATTTCCCAAAATCTCAGTCACATGACTGGCCAGACCCAAACATCTTCTCTCTTGTCTAAAGCATGGGTGGGCCCCCCTGCACACTGCTGGCTAGCCATTGGCTGGCAGAAAACTCCATTTGAAGGATCCTCCATTAGAACATGAGGGGCGGGAACAAGACCAGTCGATGGGTCCGAACTACAGCTTCTCCTTCCTTTTTGGAAGAGGTGCTGATGAGCGTCATGTGATCTGGGTACATTTTGGGGGTTGGATTTACATTTTCTAGGTGCGGGTAGGCAGTGTCTCTCTTTCCCAGAGTTCAGTTTTAATGTATATTTTGGTTTTGCCGTCAGACCAGCAGGCATTGCTCTGTATACAGGAGGTCAGATGACTTCAGTGTGGTGGACCAAAGACTATGGGGCAGATGTACTAAAGGAGTAGAGGTTGTGCACTCAGTATATAGAGTGATGCAGAATCTGCCACCTGTGGCTGCACAGATGACACATGTGTTGCATTCTGTGAATGAGTTCTGTATGAAGGGCACTGCAAATTCTTCTAATACAAAGTCAGGGGGGCATAATAAGGTGGGTTGGGGGGGGAATGAGCAGCAAAGGGGTAACAGAAGCAGATAAAGTGAAGACATCAATCACTGCGATCTCCAGAGATAATCTCAGCAATCCCAGAGATAATGATCCCTCCAGCTCTGTAATTAGAAAGAGCTGCTGACAAGATAACTGCAGAGTGAAGGCATCTGGGAAGATCCCAGAATGGGCCTGGAAGGGTCAGGTTTAAAGAGAGGGCAGCAGGTAGCAGAGGAGCGTGGGAAATCAGGGGGGAGGGGGCACACAGTATGGGGAATTGTGGATATGGGATTTATAACTTATATGGGGCAAATACATATGGGGCCAAATGTGATATTGGACATTTGGTCCTCCTCAGGGGCCCCAGCCCTCTCTGGGCCCCTCAGACATATTTTACATCACATTCACATCAAAAAGGGATATCCAAATCCTAGTATGTAGCTGTGCATAGCTGGAAGGAAAGCTGTGCAATATACTAAAGTCAGTGAAGGGTAAAGAGGACCTGTCAGGAGCTTTACAAAGCTCTATAAACCCTGATGGGTCACACTATGCAGTAACAGGATCATTTTCCAGAACCTTTGATCATTATGAAGCCACCTTTGGTCTTTATCCAATGATTTTGCCTGGTCTGCAATTGAGTGAGAGTTGCAGGCATTCATTTCTGCACATCGCTCTTGCCACAGCATTTCAATGGGGTTGAAGTCTGGACTTTGATTGGATCATTGCAGCAATTTGATTCTTTTCTTTTTCAGCCATTCTGTTGTAGATTTGTTAGTGTGATTGGCATCATTGCCCTGTTGTTCTGTTCCATGACCCAATTTTAGTCAAGCTTTAGCTGTTACACATTTGGCTTTAGAATACAGAGAGGATTTCACCTGGGTGTACTTTCTTTTTCTCATGTTTCTATATGTTGCCTATGTCGCGGTGAGAAGAACAGAACGGGGTGTTTTGGGGGAAGGGGGGTATCGGTGTTGTTAATTCTAAACGCTGTTTGTATAAAATGGGTTTGCGGAGAAGTTGTCACAGCAGGGGTCACCACAGAAAGTAGGGCACATGAGTGTCACCGAGTTCCAGGAACTGGGGAGCCGCAGACACTGCAGTCAGTATGACCTGAATTACACGCAGTATGGGGGAGATGGAAATGAAAGAGACTGCACACCAGATGAGAGGCTGCACAAGTCTGTTTGATGTGTCCTCCATCAATATGTATTGCAGCAGCCTCAAAGAGAGACCGAGAGATGAGAGAGAGACACAGAGAGAGAGACCGAGGGATGAGAGACAGAGAGATGAGAGAGAGACACAGAGAGAGAGACCGAGGGATGAGAGACAGAGAGAGAGAGAGACCGAGGGATGAGAGACAGAGAGATGAGAGAGAGACAAAGAGAAAGACCGAGAGATAAGAGACAGAGAGAGAGACCGAGAAATGAGAGAGACAGAGAGATGAGAGAGAGACAGAGAGAGAGAGACCGAGAGATGGGAGAGAGAGAGAGAGACCGGGAGATGAGAGACAGAGAGATGAGAGAGAGAGAGAGACCGAGAGATGAGAGACAGAGAGATGAGAGAGAGACAGAGAGAGAGACCGAGAGATGAGAGAGAGACAGAGAGAGAGACCAAGAGATGAGAGAGAGGTGAGGGAGAGACAAAGAGAGAGACAGAGAGATAAGAGACAGAGATGAGAGACCGAGAGATGAGAGAGAGAGAGAGAGAGAGACCGAGAGATGGGAGAGAGAGAGAGACCGAAAGATGGGAGAGACAGAGAGAGACCGGGAGATGAGAGACAGAGAGATGAGAGAGAGACAGAGAGATGAGAGACAGAGAGATTAGAGAGACAGAGAGAGAGAGACTGAGAGACAGAGAGATGAGAGAGAGACAGAGAGAGAGAGACCGAGAGATGAGAGAGAGACAGAGAGAGAGACCAAGAGATGAGAGACAGAGAGGTGAGAGAGAGACAAAGAGAGAGACCGAGAGATAAGAGAAAGAGAGATGAGAGACAGAGGGAGACAGAGAGAGAGACCGAGAGATGAGAGAGACTGGGAGAGAGAGACAGACTTTGAGATGGAAGAGAGATGGGGAGAAAGACAGAGAGATGAGAGAGAGACAGGGAGAAAGAGAGAGAAATTAAGAGAGAGAGGGATGAGAGAGACACAGAGAGCGAAAGAGAGGGAAAAGGGGAGAGAGACGGAGAGATTGAGGGAGAGACAGACAAACAGGAGAGGTAAAAAGTGAGATAGGGAGAAAGCAAGAGTGAGAGACATAGAGATGAAGAGAGATGGAAAGAGAGTAATAGAGAGATACAGAGAGATTCTGCCCATAGACCACAAACCCTCTCATTATACCCCAGGACTCCACTCCCTCCCCATATTGCCTTGCTTGGCCAATGCCCAGTGTAACTTTTCTCCTTTTTTTTAAAGTGGAGGGGGTTAAGTTGTTTTATTTTTTGGTAGGGGGGTAATTCCTTGTTGGGTTGGATTTTCCAGCCATTTGTTGGTAATCAGCAGAGTAGAGAATGTTTCATTTTCTGTGTCTCTGATGTTTTGTTTATAAGCCACTCCGTGTCACACAGTGCTGGGGTCTCACAGCTCGGGGCATTAGGGACTGATATCGTTGGCATTTTTAGGAGAGGGGTAATCTGGAAATCTTCTAATTGTCCACTTTAAACCTGCACAGGATGAGACACCTTTATGGGAGTGGATTCACCTTCCAAATGATTTAAATTTCTGTCCATCCATTCATGATTTACACAGCTCTGCCAGACCTCCAATTTCTAGTTTTTAATTGTCATCTTTTCTGTCTCAGAGGTCAGAGTGGTCTGCTGGTGAGAGGTGGATAAAGCTCCATGCGGAGGCCATCTTCCAGTGTCCTCCATCATCCTCCAGCGTCCTCCATCGTACCCCCATCGCTTGCCTACTCAGTCCATGCAGCCTCCCAGTGCAGAGTGAAGGAATATTTGGGATGCCAGCCTGAATCCCTGTTATCCTGATGTGACCTCTGACCCGCTGGGAGTCATGACCCCCATCAGGAAAATAAGGTGTGCAGACCTCAAGTTTATGGTGTCCGCCCCTCCCCCATGTCTGACCCTCCGGGGCCACAATGGAGGACACTCCAGGGGATGCTGATGACCTCGAACCATCATTAAGACTGTTAATTTGGTGGCATTCAATGCGTAGAGATGTCTTTTCCCATTGATTGGTGTGGCAGCCAATAACAATCTCAGAAAGTTCAGAGCCGGACAATCCAATCCTACTGTTTATTTTATAACACGCAGAACGCCGTTACCCTCAGCAGCCAATCATGCGGCTCCATTTGTCCGTTCAAATCTGGTTCCACATTATTACCCCTTCATGCCAAAGCAAAAAAACTGCCCCAGCTGCAATGGTGAAGAGGCAGAAAATTAAGGACTGTAGGGGCGATGAAGAGAACCATGATTGGCTGTGAATGGTTCTCAGAATATTTGAGATTTACTATCACTGGGCAGAATTATGTATAAATGATTTTATGTGTCAGGCTGTCATGACGGAGTGCCCGGGGTAGGAGGTCACCTGAGTCTCTTATTGCTTGGTAGGTGTGAGAAGTGATAGGTCAGATATTGCCAGGGTCTATTCATGCTATAACAGTGAATTGCCATGTGTTGTGTTAGGGCAGCCCATTCATTGGACGTTGGCACTCTGTCTAGTGACATTGGCACCTTAGCCCTCCTTCTCTTGAATGTCTGCCATTGGGGGTATATGGACACTAGTGCCATAAACCCCCAATGGCGACACTATGCCCCTGTTTCCTATATATGTGTCATTTGTGACATTGGCATTGTATCCCCCCCCCCCTGGTCTCCTATAACTGTGTCCAGTCACCCCCCCAATCTACTGTATCTCTACGTCCAGTGACATTGGCACTGTGTCCTCCAATCTCCTATCTGTATCCAGGGATACTCGTGCTGTGTGCTCCCTTTTCCTGTATTTCTGTCCAGCAACATTGGCACCTCCCCCCCCCCCCCCCCCCCCTATCACTTCACTTATATCTGTTTTCAGTATCCCTGTATCCCTGTGCAGTGATGTTGGCACAGTGCCCCCTTCCCCTCATCTACTATACCTTTTTCTGGTGACATTGGAACTATCTCTTATCGGTTGGCACCGTATTCCCCCTATTCTGGTATCCCTGTGAGATGAAGTTGGCACCATGGCCCCCAGCTCCTATCTCTGTGTCTGGTGACATTGGTGCTATCTTCTCCCATCACCTATGTTTGCCACTAAAAATATGGGTGCCATGCCCCCTATCATCTATTTCCGTGTCCAGTGAAATTGGCACCATGCCCCCCTTCCTATATTTGTGCCCCTGTTTTCATGTCTGTGCTCCCCCTTCCTATATCTGTGCCCCCTTTCCTATATATGTGCCCCCGTCCTATATCTGCACCCCCCTCTTCCTATATCTGTGCCCCCCTTTTTATCTGTGCCCCCCTTCCTATATTTGTGCCCCCCTTCTTATATATGTGCCCCCTTCCTATATCTGTGCTCCCCTTCTTTATCTGTGACCCCTCTTCCTATATCTGTGCCCCCCTTCCAATATCTGTGCCCTTGCTATATCTTTGCCCCCTTGCTATATCTGTAACCCCTCCCTTTGTCTTTGCCCCCCTTCCTATATCTGTGCCCTTCCTATATCTATGCCCCCCTTCCTATATATGTGCCCCCTTCCCTTTGTCTTTGCCCCCCTTCCTATATCTGTGCCCTTCCTATATCTATGCCCCCCTTCCTATATATGTGCCCCCTTGCTATATCTGTGACCCCCTCCCTTTGTCTTTGCCCCCCTTCCTATATCTATGCTCCTCTTCCTATATCTGTGACCCCTCTCTTTGTCTTTGCCCCCCTTCCTATATCTGTGCCCTTCCTATATCTTTGCTCCTCTTCCTATATATGTGCCCCCTCTCTCCCTATATCTCCCTAAATATCCCAGGACTTTGCTGTGAGTTGCTCTGCTATAAATCTCTGACATTTTTTGCAGCATTAATGGCGCATTTTAAACGTTTTTTCTTTGTTGATTTTCCCGGCAGCAAAATGGTTTAACTTTCTTTACAGTGTGCCATAAAGGTGAAGGAAGTATTTCAATTAAACCCTCGCCCGGGGGGACATATGGCATCATTTTAGTGGCCGCCAGTCCCGCCTCCCATGTGACCCCCCATCCTGGCTGGTGCTGAGTGTGATCAGACATCCGATGAGATGCTGATTGTGGGGTTCTCTATGCAGAGATTTTCATAAAGGTCAGGCCAATAATTACTTCTCCTGCACCCCCCTACAAATACCCCCCTCCACCCCCCCAGCTCACATATTAAATATCGAAAAAATGCTGAAAACTGGAGTGGCAGAACAGCAAAAAAAGAAACACAAAAATGTGCAGAAAGGCAACAGAACATGACAAGAACTGTACAGTCACACTGACAGGTCCTCTTTATATGCGGCGATGTCGTTCTGATGTTACAATTGAGTAACACACCTATCACATCATCAATTACTATAACACCAATATTTTGTTTCTTTTATGTTTTATCGATTTCAGATTTTCTCTGGGGCCCCTTATTGGTCTCCATATGGAGTGTGGCCCCCGGAGGTCTCTGCAGCCCCCCCCCCCCCCCCGTGTGTTGGGGGATTCCCCATTCATGGTGTTGTCACCCCGCAGACCTGGATTTGTGTCATTCACAAGTAACAGTTCCAATTCTCAGTTACGAGGCAGCAAACACCAAAATGACTTCTTTCATCCCTGTCAATACATTTTTGTCTTGGGGGGGGGGGGGGGGAGTTGGGTCACCAGGAATATAGTAAGCCCCCCTTCAGCTCTGGGTGGAGGAGGGGTGAAAGCGGCAGGAACCGGCATGAATGGCTGTGAGATAATAGGGGGGTTACAAAGTTTTGCTCCCACGAGCCCCCGGTAAGGCGCTGTGATCTCATTGGCTGCCTGTAATCCCCCATGCTGGGGTATAATGGCACTGAGTGGGGATGGATTTCCAGGGCTGAATAGATGTTTTATGCCCTCTGCTTTCCCACAAAACTTATCCCATACAGATGAGAAGCCCCAAAAACACAAACAACCAATCACAGCCCCAGTTAATTAACCCGTCGGCTGCTGCTTGACGCCTTGGCACTTGGCTGGCCTCTTGGAGGGCGTCCATGGACAGGCTGGGGGTGTCAGTGACAGGCCGGAGCTGGCACCGCAAGTCAGCCTGGGTCACTCACAAAGCAGGCCAGGATCTGTGAGATCATTGAGAGTTTACAACCTGACAGCCATTCTGGTGTCACCCACAGACAAGAGACGAATATCTGCCGCGTCATCAATCACATGGCTGCCATCAACCTGAAGCCAATTGCTAAATTCCATAAATTTGATGTCATTTTTGAAAACATTTTTAATCTTTTAAAAACTGCAGCCTTTCATTAAAAATCATCTCCAGTGATCCTGCCATGAGGGTCTTGGTTAGGCACTTCTAGTTGGTGACAACGTTCTGTCCATGTCAGTCAGTTTTTCCTGCTGGGTTGTCACCCCTTTGCAGGCAAACATTTAGCTGGGATGATCACTGTCAGGAAGCCGGTTCAGAGCAATGACGTAGAATGTAGATGGGAAATGGGTGAGGCAAAGGGGAGATGGAGATGGAGAAAAGGATGAAAAGTGGTAAAGCTGGATTTTATGGGGTACAGCCAACTGGTTCTAATCCAACTCAGGATTTTCATTTACTGTGTAGCAGCACCATATACAATACAAGATGTGGGCCGGTCCTGGTTTTGATCACAAATCTCTGACATCTCTGATCAGACCCAGCTGCAGCCTCTGAGGAGAGGAGACTTAGGAAATGCCTCCTTCTAGCTGCAGCAGACTGATGACATCATCTCATACTAGACACAGTCACCGTCTGGAGCATTTAATGATAAAACATGGAACTTTCTGAAATACGAGACTGTCATTGTATATTGTGACACACCAGGAATTTATTCCTGCAAACTTGTAAAGATTCTGAGATCCACTTCAAATAAAAATGTTACACAGAGTTTTTGGTGGAGCGCCAGAGGCTGAAGTGACATCTTAACAGCCCTGGAATTCTGTCCAATGGCTGGAATTATCGGCATTTGTTTAAATAGTGAATTCCATGAATGATTTTTATTTATTTATTATGAAAATGGATGAAAATTCCCCACACTGCTGCGAGCCAGACGTAAGTCAGATCCTGAAGATCCTCTATGGAAGGTGCGGATCCACCAATCAGAGTGCAGCTCATCGCAGGTTAGTCAGAGATTGGTGGGTGATGGAGACTTGGTACTGTAAGTTCATCATCAGTCATGGGTAGGTGGGACAACCCAGCTGGCCTCATTCTGCTCTGTGCAGGCTGGGGCACTGGATATGGGGGTTGACTATGGTAATATGAAGCCTCCCAAAAATAATGGGACCCAAATCTCCATCTGTAAAATATTGGGGCCCCTTGTGGACCCCCCAACCTGATAAATAAAAAGTTACAATGTTACAGTCTGATCACAGGGAGGTGGGGGTGGGGGGTTAAGGAGCTTTAACTGTGCAGTCATGGCTGACCTCCTGCTTACTGAGGATGACACTGTGTCCATATGGGTGATGAGGACTGTAGATGCTCTTTGGACAAATGCGGCAGAGGTGTGGGGTGATGACCGCCTCTACATAGACTGCCTGGAAGCCTCCACCATAGCCTCCTCCTTTGGCCATTGTGAGGAGGATGAGGCTGTCGGCCCATAGCGAGGAGGATGACACTGTTGGCCCATAGCGAGGAGGATGAGGCTGTCGGCCCATAGCCAGTAGGATGTGGTTGTCGGCCCATAGCAAGGAGATTGAGGTTGTTGGTCCATAGCAAGGAGGATGAGGCTGTCAGCTCATAGCCGGGAGGATGAGGCTGTCGGCCATGTCTGAGTGGATTCACTGATAGTAGCGCAGCCCCTGGTGAGATCACAGTATAGACATCTCTAGATAGAGGCCAGCGATGAGCTCAGTGTCTGGGAGAGATACAGAATATATGACTTCTTCTCCCATTACAAGAAGCCCCAGGAGTCTCCATCATTCTCCTCCACTAACTGCCCACCTAATGAATTGAATTAGACTCGGGCAATTAAAGATGACCGGGCCCCTGGGAGCTGCAAGCTGGCGACAGATTCACAGCTTCCGAAAACAATCTCCTCTCTGCTTGGTGAGGTTTTAATGAGGCTGACTTCCTATGAGCTCCCTGGCTGTACAGGCCCATGGTGGATCCGGCCGCCCCGCTGACCCTGCTGGATGATTTCAGGATTTGGAGCCCTTTGTCACATGTAACGTGTCGTGTGATATGACATTGGATGTGCATGGGGGACACCATGTCGCACCAAACATTCACACCTTTATCCATAAGATAAATCAGTCAATAGATTTAGGAATTGAATTCCCTTCCCAGGGAACTGCACAGGATTTACATGACTAGGTCATCTCAGAGCCGGCATCTCAGTCCAGGAAGAAAATGGTGATGCCTATAAAAAGATGGCTCTGTCCTTCTGGAGGGGGGCACTGTGATCCCTGTGGGAGGTAATAAATACCTTGAAGTTGTATACACGTCAGAAGAACCATTGTGCTTTTCTCGGGTTAAGATCCAGCATGTGTGCAGCGGTCCCCCAATGTTGTTCTTTAACCCGCCTTGGTGGATCAATGAATGACAAAGCAGAAAGTACTGCTGTACTTTCCTATGAAGGACGGGGTGCCACTCACTGATCCCTCCACCTCTTCCCATAGAACAGAACAGCTTTGTGTGATCAGCACTCGTTCCTTTTCTGTTCCTGGATACAATAACAATCATTTATAGTGAGAGAAATCTGTATACAGAATGGTAATAAGTGACAGGTCCTCTTTGAGCTGTGTCAGTAAACTGGATTTCCATTGGCTGTATTCGGGCCCCTTGTTCCATATTACTTACCCCATCCATTCTGGATCCGGATGCCCCTGCGCAGGGCTCTCCATTGTCTCCTCCATTTCCATCCACTTATAGAAAATAATAAATGTGACACTGCGATTGTTCTGCATTATATTTATATCCAGGAACATTGCCAGGGACAGATGTCCAAGGTCCGGGCTTGTCCCTGGAAATCAGACACTTGGCGTCTGTGGGATTATAACAATTTATTAACCCCGCCTGTGCCCCCCATTCCCAGCGTACAGTGAAAGTCGGTGGCTGTGATTTATATGGAGGCTGAAGAGCGGAGATAATAGACAGGAACGTTGGGAAGTGAGAACATAAATCATGTGGCGATAACTGCGCTCATTAATGTGACCATATTGTGTATCATTTAACCAAGGCCCATATGTATTGTGATAATGAATCGCTACGGCCTTGTCAGGTGAATGCGTCTCCATCGCAGTGATTAATGCGAATGTCAGCGAGCGCATTTCCTATTCGCCTTGTGTCAATATGACACTCAGAGGAACATGTGGACACTTCTAGGGCTCATCTGCTAATTATTTACCATGTGTTACCCCTCCAGTCACCATTAGAGGTCCCCCAATGAGCTCCCGGTGTATTAATCAATGTTAGGGCCGTCTTCCCTACTGTGGAGGGACTCTGCTGAAGTCATTTCTGGAGAAATTCTTTTCAGGATCAGTAAAATGCAACCTTTTCCTCTCTGCGGCAGTGAAGAGCTCGCGTGGAGGCTCCGGATAACAGCGTCACATGGATGAATGCTAAGAGCCCTATTAGAGATGGGAAGTGGGGGGGAGGTATTGGGGGATAATGTCTTCCATTCTTCCCCCCCACTGAGATCCTCTGATGTTAGGTTTGGGAATGGGGGACACCTGGAGGAGATGGATGAACTCTGTCACAGAGAGAGACAGAAGTACTGAGCCGCAGGAATCCAGGAACAACCTAGACTTGCAAGTTGTACAATCAAAGTTGTGTCAATCTGAGTTGTGTGGACTGGTGGCACACAGAGCCAACCATCTGGGTAAAGATCTGGCACCAGGCATGGCCCGTCATGGATGGGATGGATGACATCTTCATCCTTCGTGTTAATAATGGATACAGATGTTGGGATTGTGAGGATCTCAAAAAATTATAAAGAGATGGAGTTGGAATCTTCTCAGCTTGTTCAGGATCTGTTGGTGAAAGATGAAATCCTTTAATGCCCCCACAAGATTCCTGCTCCCTTTTTTATCTATGAATGCTGGGCAATTGGCCTGTTTAACTGTCTAGTACAATGTTTCTGATACTAAGTGGAACATTTGGTCATTTGGGCTTTTTATTGTTGCAAATGATTGAATGGGGCAGAAAGTTTCATGCCCCAACGGCAAAAAGGAATGGCTGCAATCCAAGGCTCCCATCAAATCACCAGCAGACCAGAGCTGATTGTTGTATCTGTTTAGTTATCATTGAAGCAGCAAAGATCTGCAGGTCTGTTGGATATTCACAGATACGACAAGCATAGAGTACCAGAATGTGAGCACCGGGAGCAGGATTATCGAGGGCAAAATTCAGCCACAAATCATTGCATGCTGGGAGGAGAGGAATACAAAAAAATAAAACTTAATCATACTTTATTGGGCTTTACATTCATTCTAAGGAAAGGAAATGAATCACAGCTTTCAGTAAAATGATATCTGGAGAAACATTTCCAGGTGACACAATGGGGAAAAATTCGTGGCCTTGTGGGGTCCCAGATTTGAATATTGGCCAATACAATCTGCTTGGAGTTTGTGAGGATTTCCTCCCACAACCCCAAAACATCCTGGTAGGTCAACTGGCTTCTGCCAAATTATCCTCAGACTGGTCATTGGCGTTAGATTGTGAGCTCTTCTAAGAGACAAGTAGTGTATGGAAGTTGTCACTGATATATAAATGTATTAGATGATGTACATTCTACAAAATATATTTCTATAAAAGTATTATCTATGTTTTAGATATTTGTAAATTTTCAGCTTCATTAAAATATTCTCTTGCAATCTGGCCATGTTCAGAATTTCTTTTACAAGGTGACATTTGTACTCTTATGTTGTCACCCCATTCAATGAAGACTGCAAGTGGCCCTTTAACACCCAATACACAGACATTGTCCACTGTTGTCACCATCGGGAAACCCCCAGATAAATACCATGCAGCCATCATTGTATTGCTTGTACATATAAAGGGCTACAAAGATGTTGCAGGAGATCTGCAGCGCTGATATGTAACCATAAAAAAATTATTGTTTATTATACACGGGGCCTGATTTATTAAAGTTCTCCAAGACTGGAGAGGATAGACTATCATGAGAGAACCTGGATCATCCAACAAACCTGGAATGGATCTGGTCCAAGGTTGAAAACATTTGTCATTTATTAGCAAATGATTTTTAAGAAATCTATTCCAGGTTTGCTGGATTACCCAGGTTCACCTATAATAGTATATCTTCTGCAGTCTTGTGTGTTCAGAGTCATTAGCTTTACATCTACTGGATGGCAATGGAAGCCTTGCTATGTCTTACTATTGGGGTATATAGAGGGGCATTTTCTGCGCATTGTGCTATAGCATGATGGTGAGTTCATCTCCCATCCCTATGCCATAGGTGAGTATATCAGGGGAACCTGGAGAGGAATGAGTCATTGTTACTCTTTGGTTAGTATTGTATATTGCAGCCTTGTGGGCTCATACAGAACCTGAGATGGCAGTGAATTGTAACCAGAATCCCGACGCCCCGGCTGCTCCATCCAATGCACCATGAATCCAGTTCATTGTTCTGCAGTAACTTATAGAGTCTATGCCTTCCCCTCCAACTCAGGGAAACTCAGCCAGTCAGCTATAGGAAACAGAAAGGTTACAAGACCCCCAGGGGACCCGAAATGTGTTCTTACAAGGGGGCTGCCAGAGCCAGTAATCCGGGAAACAAAGATATTTGTGTGTACTTGTTTATATTGAAATCCTCTATATGTTTACATATGGCCGGCTGGGAAGATGTGGCACAGGACCAACGTGTTTTAACTCGGCGCTGATTAGTTGCATCTGATCCCTCCTGAGCAGCCGGTTGGGATTTGGGAGCTTTTTGTGGTTTAAAGGAACACACAATTAATATAGAAAACGTGAAAGGCCGCATTCTATACCTGCATAGAGCCCCCGTTCAGAAACGCTGCCATTTTAATTGCGCACATTATTAAGAATGGCCGGGCAGAGTCGCAGCTTTCATCGGTGCGCCGGGGGAAGGGCTGACATCGAAGGGAGGTGACGCCGGGGTGGGCACGTGTCAGGGATTGAAAGGTTTTTCTTTTTTTTCTGGGTGGCCAAACTTCAGCTCTCAAAGTGCCGTTTTCCAGCGTTCTTGGAAAAGCAGCTCTTGGTGGTTTATCCAAAATACACAACTTCCTGGCCATTTTCCAGGGCAGGCTCTTAAATTCGGGCCGTTTGGCACACGCGGCATGTTTGTAGAGGAAGAATCTCGCACTTCCACAGGCTGAGATCTCCTGCCAGCGGCTTCTAGGTGCCCTAACATCGGCTCTTTGTGTTACTTCATGCAAATCGCCTGCCTGACTCTGATTACTGAATGCAACAAAACCCATAAAGTCTACAGAGCCGCTCAGCCTCAGCTGGGAAATGTTTAGCCAATCACAGAACCTGATTGATGATATAGAGATCATTATGTATTCATATGGCACCGATATATTACCCGAACAAAAGTCAAACCAGCGAACCGCCATTCAGAGACCCTCACAAATCTCATTCCTATAATCCAATCTGGGGAGGCAAGGATGGATTATTCAGTGTGTTTGAGGGGAAAGAAGCCCACATAACCATAGGAAGAACATACTCCATGCAGATGGTGTCCTCCACCATGCTGCCCAACACAAGTATATCTACGGTAGAATCTGAAACATTTATTCACAATATGACCTTTTCATAAATGTAAATCATTAAATCTCATGGAAGCTTTAACATGTTAATGTTAATTTTAAAGCGCACCTTAGGATAATGCCTGGTGATCCTGCCATGGTAGTCCTTGTTCAGGCACTTCCATCTTTAAGGTGACAAGCTCTGTCTTCGTGCTCTGGCATAGTCTTTCCATCACACAAGGTTCAGTTGAAGACCACAAATGGCTGTTTGTTGTCTCCAATGGAAATCTCCCCATCAGGTGCACAGCTGGGGTTCCGACCCTTTTGCACTGTACCCAAACCCAAAAAAATGCCCCGTGCCCAGTCTGTGGATAATAAACTGTTTACTTTTTCCTATCCAGCAGTATAAATGATTTCCAACAAATCGTCCCTGAGCTGTACAGCTGTCTCCGTTGTAAATATATTCCTTCCCACAAAAAGTCGGTTCCAGTTGGCTTTTAATAGCTTAGAAACACCTGCTTGTGTTCACATTGAAGGGCTGCTTAAGATCACTGATGGCTTTATATGGAATCTGCTTTGTCCAGTTCTGTGCATGGCATTCCTATAGAATTATGGCTGTAAATAAGGTGCCAGGTTGGCATTGCCGACTGATCTCATCCAGAAGACCATTGTCTGTTAATGAATTCCATTCACTGGCTGAATAAGATAATATAAGAAATGACGATATTTCTACATCAGTTTCATGGAAGAAAGTTCTTTGCGCATCAGTACAGATGCAGCAGGTTGCTACCACAAAAAAGAAAAATGGGGCTGCTGATATCACGGGGCAGCCCTGGTAATTACTGACATATGTAGGCTACCAGTGTCAGATAAAGCCTCAGGTTCAGTTATGGGCACTTCTGGCATAATATGGGCACTGCTGGTGTAATGTATGTCCTGATACCTGCTAATATGATATGGCTACTGCTGGCATAAGGTGGGCACTTCTGGTGTGGTCTGGGCCCTGATAAGATAATATGATCACTGGTGCCAATAAATTGGCACCTCTGCTTTAATGTTGGCCCTTTTACCATAATATGACCACTGCTGGCATAATGTGGGCATCTCGGGTGTGATCTAGACCCTGGTAAAATGCTATTGCCACCGCTGGCATAGTATGGCCACCATTGGTATGATATGGGTCCTGAAAAGATGGGCACGGCTGGCATAATGTGGTTAGCTGTAGAGTAAGCTGGGCCTCGCTAAGATGATTTGGTTGCTTTAGGTATCATATTGGCACCCTTGGAGTGGTTTCAGCCCTGCTAATGTAATATGGACACTGCAGGCATAACTTGGGCATATTTGGTATTATATGGGCCCTCCTAAGATGATATGGCCACTGCTGGTATAATATAGGTACCCATGGTATAATATGGGCCCTGCTAATGTGATATGGCCATTCTGGCATAATATGGGTATCTCAGGACTGATCTTGGCCCTGCTGAGATGATATGGCCACTGCTGGTATATTATGGGCATTTTTGATGTGATTTGGGCCCTGCTAATGTGATATGTGCACTTCAGACATAATATGGGCACCTCTGGTGAAATCTGGGTCCTGCTAATATATTATGGGCACTACAGGCATAATATGGGCACCTTTGGTGTGATTTGGGCCCTGCTAATATGAAATTGGCACTGCATGCATAATATGAGCACTGATAACTTGCTGTGGCCCCTACACCATATTGGTAATGTTGTATTGAACTCAGTTTTGCAGAATTCTCCCCTCTTGTCCCCAATGTTGGTCTCTCACAGATTTCAGTCCTATTCAGAATATTAATTTGTGTCTTTGTGTCCCGAAGCTTTCCTGATCAGATCATTCCGGGGTTAGGAAGAGGTTAATCCTGGTCACTGCTGGTTAGGCTCATCCTCTTCTTCTTCCTAATTAATAAAGACAATTTACATGAGAATCCCCTGGAATGTGGGGAGGAGGCATAGCTGTGACCCCAGGTGAGGCACGGGGGTTCAGATCTGCCTCATGGATTCTGTGTGTTCTGGGGGACATTTGTGGCCCCGCAGTGTTCATATCATACAAATCGAGTGACAAAGAGCTGTGATTTCTTATTAACCCCTCGCCAGCCCCAGGCTGCTCTTCTCTGAATACAAACTCAGCTCCTTCAACAAGACTGCTGATATTTTCAGCCAACTCAATTACCTCCGGCCCCCAGGGAGCATCAACTCCGATCTAGTTAAGATTTGGGACTAAGTGAGAAAGAAGGTGGAGGGGCAGAAGAAGATAAGTTTCCCATTTCACCGAACATAAGATAATGAGAGTCGCTGGAGCATGATCTGACCATTCCAATTGTATTTCTATCAATTTCCTTGGGGCCTCCACAACCCAGCAACAACCCATAAATGTAGGGAGATGGAAACATGCAAGCTCCTCTGTACAGACTACAGTATATGTTAGAGCTATATAAATGTATAACAATAGTGTGTGACTGTGGGGGGACATTAGAGTGTCAGCTCTTCTGTACAGAGACTGATGGGACTAGCTCAGTGTTCTCTATACAGCACTGCGGTATATGTCAGGGCTATATAAATGTATAATATTAGTGTGGGGGATGGAGGTATTAGAGTGTCAGCTCTTTTCTCAAACAATAAGTCTCCTTATCCCGCTGTGTTAGTTTTGTGAATAAAGTCAGATCTTGCTGTGAGTTTTTCTTTTTCTTTAGTTGAATCTTTCTGTAGTAGATTCAATCATTGAATCAGTTGAATCCACAATCTGTTCTGTGTTGTAGAATTGGGGTTATCGGAGTAAGGAGGAGGAATACAGTGGAGGGATTTTGTGGAATGATGGGGCTGGAATTACCCCCCGGAGAAGGGGAGGAATGAGAAGCATTAGGTGGGATATAAATGAGAAATTTACTGACAAATTTTAACATTTCTATCAAAATGGTCAAATCTTTTGATTGCTACCTTGATGTCACTGGGACCTTTCCCTGCAGCTAAGGGGCCCAGCACAGCCATATTTGTAAATTTTCCTTAAGTTATTGATTTTATTAGTAAACTTGTAAAGTGTGGAGCTGTCGGGTCGGCGGGAGGTCAGCTGGGATCTTTTTCTGATATTTCTCTCTTTGTGTCTGCTGGCTTCAGAGATAAAAGCTTCAGATGGAGTTTTGAAGATAAAAGTTGGAAGTTGCAGGATTTCCATTTCTTTCTCCTATCTGTGGATCTTCCTATTTATTCCGTGTGGATTATTTGAAGAAATTTATTTTAGGAGTATAAACCCCCCCTCCCGATTTGAATTGTTCCTCATTGTGCCCACAAGGAAGGGGGGGGGGGGTCCATCAGAGTCTGTGTTGGCCCAGAATTCCTGTAGAAAAAATGATCACTAAACAGGATCAGCCAGTGCAGTTGATGTGATTGGCATTTTAATAGTCAGGGCTGAAGAAGAGGATTCAGGTAACAGACTGCCCCCCCCCCCCCCCCAAGTCCATGATCATTTCTGCTTTCCCCTCCATTGATTTATGTTCAAAAATGTCTTCTACACTTCAGATCCTCAGCCAAGGCCAATTAAAGAGCAGAAGATGATCCTACTTCACCATACCATCACCACTGATCCTACTTCTCCATACCATCACCACTGATACTACTTCTCCATACCATCACCACTGATCCTATGTCACTGTACCATCCACACTGATCCTACTTTCCCACAATATCACCACTGATCCTACTTTCCCATACTATCACCACTGATCCTACTTTCCCATACTATCACCACTGATCCTACTTTCCCATACTATCACCACTGATCCTACTTTACCGTACCATCACCACTGATCCTACTTCTCCATACTATCACCACTGACCCTACTTTCCCATACTACCTGGCACTGGCACTGGCACTGGCACTGGCACTGGCACTGGCACTTCCTCCAACCAAACCCAACTTCACCCTCACTACAGGACGGGGACGCAGTGGAGACATTTCTTCCATTATTCTCCCACATTGTCTCAAAGAAACAAAGTGTGACTATCCTCCATTCAGCATTGTACTCTGCACACTGTCTGAGGGAAATAGTCAGGACTGTCCAGATGGAACCACCTTCCCCATCCCCGGCCATATAAGCTCTTCCCCCCTGCTCTTTGTGTCTTCACTTTTCACGCTAGATAACTTTCATTGCACAGTGAATGAGCACACAAAGTGAAGGAGCCGGGCCACCAACTGCCCCCCCCCCCCCCCCCCCCCCCCCACGCCTGCCACTCACAACCCCTCACCTCCCACCAGGCTGTCTTACTGCCCCATGGCTGACCCTCTGCATATTGCCTCAGCATCTATTGCCAGATCACATTGCAGCTTCTGACAGTTGCATTGTCTGTGTGCAATGTGTGAGATTTATAGAAATCCCAACACTTCAATCTTCTATAAGATTTACTCCATGATGTCACCTAAAGATCCTTTTCATTTCCTTTTCTATAAATCTCCACCTTTTATTAGAATTGTTTCTATTGATCCTGCCACAAAGATAATTGTATAGGCAGTTCCTGTTATAATATTCTCTCCCTGTCTCCCATTTGTGCTCTTTTGTGGTCACACAACTGATGGAGACTACGAGTGGCCATTTCAACACAAATTACACAAACATCGCCTGTCGTTGAGAAATGCCTCCACCCTGAGAAATGCCGCCATTGGTGGAGTGCAGGGAGACAGGAAGTGGCCCTTCCTGGTATGGAGTGACAACTGTCCTAAGTTGTGTTATGTCACGTGTCAGTTTTGTCAGATGATTATGATGTTCAGTGCTCAGGACAAACACAATGTCACCGATTGTGGTTTATTTCAGGAGTGGGTAGGTGTGATTATAGGATGGCAGTTTCTGATTTGGGTTTTGCCCCGGTTCCTTTAGTACCCCATATCCTGATAAATCTGCCTCAGGTTTGTGTTACACAGCCCCGGCCTCCTCCAATAGCCTCGGACTGGCGCAGAGTTGGGGGGGGGGGGGGGTGCTGCACATAAATGGTTGCAGATGGTGAAGTTGACACAGCGAAGTCCCCAGCAGATTAAATTTCAGCAGCGAACCTTGACGAAAACTCTGAGAAAGTTCTGCAATAATTCTCATTGTGATCTGAAGTTATTTTATTTTCACTTCACAGATTTTCACCCAATTTTTCCCCCATCTTGTCCTCCTTACTGCGATCTTATAAATGACACTTCTGTATCACTGAGACAATTCAATCTGCAGACACACATTCCACGTATCAGCAGTCATTTCTTTAAACATGGGCGGACAGATGGGGCGAGGGTGCAAGGGTGTGGGGGTAAAAGAAACCCCTATT
>NC_092865.1:44582924-44596511 GCF_032062135.1 Pyxicephalus adspersus | reverse complement strand
AGAATAAGGAAATTCTAACACTGAACATTTATTAATATTCAACGTGAAACTATAAGAAAATCCTCATATGGTGCAATGTGCCGCAAGCATTACCAAGGCCGGTATAACCATGGATTGTGCCAGGCTTCCTATTCCTTTTATTGACAATAGGACAGAACAGAAATGATTCTCCCTATAGATATCAATGAGATTCAACAAACAAATGGAGAACTAAACCCTAGCAGGTTTGTCCATCGCTGAAGGGGCTGATATACTAAATGTTCACTCAGCAGTGTGAATTATCACCGTATAAGGCGTATTTCACTCAGCTTAGTGAATGTGGTGATAGGTCACTAATATCCAAATACTTGCAAGGAAATCTAAAAAAAAACATATTTTCCTTGCACGTGATTGGATGGTGGAAGTCGGCAGAGCTTCATCTCATTGGCTCATCTAAGTGAAATAACTGTGCAAGGAGATAACTTGCTTTACTATGTGAACGGCCTAAATCACTTTAGTAAATCTCCTCCAGAGTCAGAGCTATGGCTTCCTTTTAAAAGAATGTAAAAATATTTCCCCTTTAAACCCAAAGTATTCTATTTCCATGTAAATTTCTGTAGAAATCCAGGAACAATGTTTTTGGGTAATACTTCCCAGTACTCACCGCAGGCCTGATCATTACCAAACCCTCCCACAGACCAAACTTACTGTCTGCTGACAGATAAATGTTTCACCTTGATGCCAGGTGACGTCATGCCCATCCCCCATGTATCTGTCTTCCATGCAGGTGTGTTGGGCACAGATTAGTGCTGAGCTCTGGAATTTCATCTCCTATTTTGGTGCCAGCATTGTGTGCCGATCACCCTGCTGCCCTCGGTGATCACAAAGCCTCTGTTCTGCGCTCAGGTGTGGAGCTGGGTGCGTCTTACAGACGGCTCTAGATTGGCAATGCCCATTGCTTGTGTGTGGTGCGGTTTGGATCTGCCCGCTCGATGCCCCTGGGCACTTGTTCAGCATATTATTGCTGTGTCAGGGGGATGTGTTCGGGCATGCCGTACAGTAATCCGAACCGCTGAGTTCTCTAATCCTCACCATTTACATTTCATCCAAGAAGAGAATTGTTCCAGACGGCCTGGCACACCTTCCCTGGCACGGAATCCCCGCCACACCTCTGGGAGATGCCTTAACTCATTCATAATCTATTATGATTAAAGTGGGGCTAAATCCAAAATCTATTTTATGTTTGGCATTGTGCCGAACTGTATACAACTTCTAAGCATTATCATTTAATGTGAATCTGCTGCAAAGTTTTACCTGGAGATCCTGCCAGTAACAGAACTTTCTGAGAACACCAGGCCTGCCTTATGATGGGTTGTCAGTCTGCCATGCCATCTCCTTCAGGCTGTCTGATAGACCTGAGATCCTGAAGAAATGAGATCAGAGTGATAATTACAATGTATCTTTTGAAAAATAAAACAAGAAATGTGATTGGTCACTTTTGTTCTCATTGTCTTTCCTCCATTTTTGGACACATTCACTATGGTTAAGGCATTTTGCCACATTGCTTATCCAAATGTAATTCTTTTTCCCATGTGAAACATTTGGAGTCTGAGGAGGAGAGGAGACTCCCCCAGAGAATTTATGGCAGGGCAAGGATACAAAGTATAATAATGTTTGGGGTGAACAATTCATCATTGGTATCTTGTGCCCACCATAAATTCTCCGGAGGAATCTAATCTCTTCTTAGACGTTAATGCAGCCCAGCCGTGGAATCTGGTAGAAGAGATAAAGGCATCTGAGAATCTGGGCAGAAGAGCTAGCACTTAAGTAATGACACATATTATCTGACCACTACAGACCATGGTTGGTCTCCTAGAAGAACAAAATCTCCATCATTAGAGCCTATGAGTACAGATATTAGAGCAATACTTCTCTTTTTGGATCACCCCCCATTGCCCTCACAGAGCATTCATGTTATACTGGTCCAAAAATATTAGAACATTGGTACTAAACAAACAGGACTGTTCACCTAACATAGTGAATGATCACTCTGCAAGGATTAACGCAGATCAGTGAAAGCAGTAAAAATTCTGCAAAATCACCCATTTGTGTGCAAAGAAATCTAAAAAGATAGTATTTTTCTTGCATGTGATTGAACGGTTGAACTCAGCAGAGTTTCTTCCCATTCACTGAGCTGAAATAATATCTACAGTGTGTGAATTCACTGAGCTATGTGAACAGTCTGTATTCCTTTAGTAAATCAGCCCCAATGTCTCAATAAGCTTTTAGAATATATTTGTGTTATTTCTTATGGTGGAAAAGTAACAATACAGAGAAAACCCAACTTTTTGTCTTTGTTACCTGTTGTCTTTTAGTACCAATACTTCCCAGTTGTCCTGGATTCTGCAGGATCGTTCTGTAGATCCGGGCTGTATCCTGCAGCCTGAAGTGGGGTTAATCTACTAATACCTGGAAAAGAGAGATTCTTCCTCCCACTGAATTAATGACGGAGAATTCTTTAATCCGCTGATTACAGTCATTTTTTTTTCCACTTACCGCCTCGGCCTTTGCGGTTTTTCCTCCCACTGATTGCGGTCAATGGGAGATTTTTGCCTCCCGCTAACTTACTGATGTTACAAAGTTCCCCTTGCACTCTGCACCTTGTGCTGTTTGTTCCACCCTGCATTCTATAAACTGTGCTGTACATTGCATGGTCCACAGGGGGAATTGTCTGAACACATGCAAGTTGTTATGTAAACCCCAAGAAGTTTTTCATTATTGTGGAAGCGGAAAGTGATATCTGCCGAATAAAATTGTGTGTGTGGTGGTAATATGTGTGTGGTGTATATATGTGAGGTGTACACGTGTGTGGTGTATATATGTGAGGTGTACGTATGTGTGTTGTATACATGTGAGGTGTACATGTGTGTGTTGTATATATGTGTGGTGTACATGTGTGCGGTGTATATATGTGAGGTGTATATATGTGTGGTGTATATATGTGAGGTGTACATGTGTGTGCTGTATACATGTGAGGTGTACATGTATGTGTTGTATATATGTGAGGTGTATATATGTGTGGTGTATATATGTGAGGTGTGCATGTGTGAGGTGTATATATGTGAGGTGTACATGTGTGAGGTGTATAAATGTGAGGTGTATATATGTGTGGTGTATCTATGTGAGGTGTACATGTGTGTGGTGTATATATGTGAGGTGTACATATGTGTGTTGTATATATGTGCTGTGTATATATGTGAGGTCTACATGTGTCATGTACATGTGTGTGTCCCAGTAACACTGGGACATTCAGAACCCATTTCTTCCTCACCAGCAATGCAGATGATTTGTATGATTGTTCCTGGGACCAGTAGCCACTCATTGCCATAAAACCCGGGGAGCTGCAGGGAGCAGAGCAGAGGAAGTCTTACATTCAGGATATCATTAGGAGGTAAATGTTGTCATTCCAGGGAAGAGAGTGCAGTTTATGTTTATTGAAGACAAAGCAGTAGCAAGTTGTCATAAGAATCACCCCGAGGCCCAGATACTGCCAGTGACAGGTTGCAGATCCTCACTGCACATTCCTGAGTGAGTAGCCATCCAGCCCTGGGGTTTGCCCTCCTGCTACAGGTGAACATACTGGCCTACTGATGTGTCATCACTGTAATTGCACTTAATGCTGCGGCCGTGTCTTATATAACAAGAAGCTTCCTCCTGCCTGACAGCAAACGCAACTCATTACAATGCTGTAAATTATGTAAAAGTGGCCAAGTTTACATAAATCATTGTATACCAATGAATATTAATATTATATTGTGTATTTAGAGAATTCCAGCAATGTCCTCAATTGTATTTATAGCATGATGGAACCCATACATGGAAATATCACTCGCATTGCAGTTTACCTGCAAACAGCTTTTATATTTTTATATTCCCACATACTGGATATTAGGAGCGACCTCAAGCTCTGTATGTCTCATACAAACCACATCACATTACAGATTTTTCTTCCCTTGCAACACTTAGAACCTGGGCTTAGTTCCCAGTAGGCACACGGCCCATTGCCTGACGTTCCATCATAAACAATCAAAGGGAAAAATTAATAAAAAGCCAAAAAATGGACAGCGAATGAAATGTAAATCATGCAGAAGAAATAAACTATTGAATTAGAATCCAGTTTAGGGAATGTTTTGATTTACTAGCTTGATTAAGTACCTCAATTCAATGTTTGTCTGCAGGGGCCACAAAGGGTTTCACAATAGGTACCAAATGGCCCCATGCAGTCCTTGAAGTACATGTTTGGCACTAGGAGATACCGGTATTTGGGATCTGTAACAGTCCATGGACTGTGAAGAGGACATCAGATTATAATGCCCCATCAGGGGCTCCGGGATGAGCTGTGCTGAGCGTAGTATGGCCATAGAAGACACAATATAATAAATGATGGACTCCTCTTATAGTCTGCAGAGTCTATAGATCTCCTCTCCTGGAGGCCAAAAGCGGGAGAAGGACGCACAGGGGTCGTACTATGTCCACAAAGATTGATTGTCCCTTTTACTCCTCTTCTTGACCCAAACATGCAGATCAGAGATAAATGTGACACCTACAAGAAGAGACATTGATCTGTTCAGAGGACTGAGAGTGTGGGTGGAAGGAGGGGGCAGAGACAGACACACAAAGCCTGGACTGATGGAGGGAGTTCATGAAACCTCTAATAGAGGACACATACAATGCCATTCACAGGAATTCTCAATACAGAGGAAGTGAGAAATCTCCCTGGCACAATGAGGAGCCATCGGACAGGTGGGGAGGGTCCGGCAGAACTCTGTGGGCTGGGGAGCAAAGTTGCTGGATGGGACAACAGAGCAGATGGATGGAGTTGGACCCCTGAGGATATCAGGTGGATGATGTGGGACTTATTCAGATCTCCAGTCATAAATTCCTGACATTCTTCAATCCGAGCAACACACAGAACACAAACAGATCCGTGTACACAAGATGCAAGTGGCGTGCGGCCATCCACAATGATATGTGAATTGTCAGGGCCCATGGCCTGAAGTGCTCAGAGAAATACCCTACAACATATATCTATATAATGCAGAAAAGTCTTCTGGGCTAAAATCCAAAAAAATAAGGCTAGAACCCCCCAGAATTGTCTGAAATGAAACCAGACAGCCATAGAACGCTGACATGAAGCCAGGGACCCCCAGAATTCTGTGACATAAGGCCAAAGACTTCACAATTCTATGACATGAGACCAGGGACCCCAACAATTCTATGACATGAAGCCAGGGACCCCCACAATGATATGACATGAAGCCAGGGAACCTCACAATTCTATGACATGAAGCCAGGGACCCCCACAATTCTATGACATGAAGCCAGGGACCCTCACAGTTCTATGACATGAGACCAGGGACCCCAACAATTCTATGATATGAAGCCAAGGACCTCCTGAATGATATGACATTAGACCAGGGACCCCCACAATTCTATGACATGAAGCCAGGGACCCCCACAATTCTATGACATGAAGCCAGGGACCCTCACAATTCTATGACATGAAGCCAAGACCCCCACAATTCTGTGACATGAGAGCAGGGACCCCAACAATTCTATGACATGAAGCCAAGACCCCCACAATTCTGTGACATGAGAGCAGGGACCCCCACATTTCTAAATGAGGCCCGGGACCTGCAAATTAATGTAAAATGAGGCCACGCACCTTCAGACCTAAATCATGAAGCCAGGAGCCCTCAGAATTCTCCAGAATGAAACCAGACACCCAGATTTCTATAAAATACGGTCAGGCACTCCTGTATAATGAATTAGAAAAATCAGTCCAAGCACCACCAGAATGTTAAAATGAGGCCACACACGTCAAGAATATTTTGAAACAAGGCCATGTACTCCCTAAAATCTTAGGGGATGAAGCTAGGCACCCCCAGAACCCTAGAAATGGAGGCGATGTTTTTATTATATACATGGGGCCCCCCCGTATTCATTGATTACCCCCCCCATACAGTTTAGTCTACAGAATGCAGCAATCCAAGCTATATTAGGACAGAGCCTCTACAAGCCATTCATGGAGGAAGAATTATTAGAAAAATATCAGGAACTGTATGGAGACAGCCGAAAAAGTTTCTTCTTTCCATCGTAATACTTATTGAAGTACTGGGAATTCTATGTGGATGACGCATTTTGTCCCCGGTTCCTCCGGCTGCCTCTGGATAACAAGACAACGTGGCATGGGGGGTCCACTGCTGATGCTGGTGGTGGGTTTTGGGTTGGGATTGGCACCAGGGCCCAGGGTTTTCCATTACCCCACCCAATAAACTCCTGGAAGATTTCCTGTCATTGCAGGGATGAAATCTGCCCCCACAGCTGGACATTTACCCTCCGCTGAGATGCGTTCGGAAGAGCAGCGAGTGAAGGCGTCAGTGATGTAAATAATGGGCGGGTGGGCGATGTGTAGGAGCACTGGGAGCTCAGCGGAAGCACCTGCCTCCCACTAATATGAAGTTATTGTTTTATATCTTATTCCCCAGATTTCTCCCCCTATAACAACACTTTGCCTTCATATTAGCGGGAAATTAATTTCTTTTTATTTGTCACTGGACAGCGATGGTGCTGGGAGCAGTGCGCACATGGGGAGCCCACACCTGTGCTGGCTGCCGACTATATGCAGGTGCCGGGGACAAGGGAAGAGACACCACCACTTTAACCCATTCACAGCCAATCACAGAGGTGCCAGATCAGCAGAATGATTCACTCTCTTTATTAATCTTGTAGGAAATGTTCAGAAATAATAAATTGGTAGTTATAGCCCAGCTGCAAGCAGTTGTAAAAATACATCATTAAAAAAAAGAATTCCTACTAGAAGTACAGAAAGTCTGAGCCTCAGCAACAATTTAATCAACACTCTCAACTTCCGAACCCAAAAAATATAAAGAAATAATGCAGAGCACCAGCCAAAAGTCACAAAATAAAACTAAAGAAGCCATTAACGATGAAATAACAAAATCAGATTTTACTGTGATATTCAACTTTGGTTTAGAGATTTCCCCTGCAGTACATTTATCTGCCTCTAGATGTCCTCAGTCTGATTGCCGGCATTATTCCGCTCACTTTCGCTGAGCCCAGGTTATCCTGGACCTTTCCCAGTCTGTGACTGGACTGTAAAAAATAAAGAAGCGCAGTGGTGAGCTAGTTTTTCTCTGGCACACAGCTGTCTCTGGCTGATTACAAAATAATTTGGTTTATTTCTAATAGAACCAGATATTTGCTCTGTTCAAGCTAACTGACCACCCACCGCCTGCAGTGTATATGTGCTCTCTGCTGCAGCTACAATTAGTAACCCAAAAACTGTTGCCCATTTGTCAATGAAAAGTATTTTGATCTGGTGATCCTCAGGGGCGGGACCCTCTGAAACTACCAGGCAATAAGAATGATCACCATTGTATGAGTGTTCTTTTTGGCTGGTGTAATTGTGCATCCCACTTCCTGAAGGCCACCTTCCACTATACTTGCTTACCACCATTTTCATTGACAACAGACATAGATTGGGGACAAATGCAGTGCAGAGAGCAGACTCAGTGTCACCTGGGTATGAAACAACTGTAATGATGAAGTAGTTGGAAATGTTCAGTGACTTTTTCCTACAATTGGTTTGCTCTATGTGGTCACATTGATATATTTAGTGATGACACACAGGATTATGGTATTGGCTGGTCTGCTGTGTGTCTTTCTAGCCAGAAATGTGGATTGGAGTGTTAGCTCTTGTTCTCCGGCAGGTCTGCATGTATGTTTGCAGTTCAGTAATTTCCATTGACCTCTTTAGTGCAGTCTGAGCCCTGTTTGTATTGCTGAAAAGGTCTGAAGGACCACCAGTAAGTTTGTTTGGCTTTTATTTCACTGACACATTGAAGTCACCTTCCGCCATGTTGGATTTGTGAGTCTGGTTTGTGCCAATCACTGAGCTGCTCTCATCTTCTGAGCCCTCTGAGCTGTAATCAGAGCTTCCTATTGCAGCATTTATGTTCATAGTATGAGACCAGACAGGGAAGAGTCAGAACCTCTGACATGTTTCTATTGTCTTTGTTGTCTCACCGGTAAAGCCAAAGAACTGGACCCTGGAATGATGAATTCTGGGATCCTCATCACCCAACCACCAGCCTGGAACAAAAGCAGGTGAAGTACAGGGAGTGCACAGCATGACCTGGAACATTCTGGGTCTTCTCTGTAATATGAAGGTAATGGTGATTGCCTATTGACAAATCTTTTACATTCACGTGATTGCCTATTGACAAATCTTTTACATTCACGCCAACCCTATACTGCTCTTTTACCCCCTTCTGAGATTTACTTCCGAAAAATCTTTATTACTCCACACCTTAGAAGAGTCTCTTCTACCCAGAGCTGTCACTGGTTAGCAAAGCTCCCAACTCTCTGTCTTTTGGGCTTCCATTGTTCTGTCCCTCCTATAGTCTCCCATTTATATGTACCTCTCATGGACCTCCATCCCCTTTGTCCCTCCTATAGACCCCTATTTATTTGTACCTCCTATGGACCTTGATCCCTCTGCCCCTCCTTTAAACCCCTCATCCCTCTGCCCCTCCTAAAAACCCCTTATCCCTCTGTCCCTCGTATAGACCCCAAATCCCTCTGTTCCTCCTATAGACCCCCCATCCCTATCCCTCTGTCCCTCCTATAGACCCGCATCAATCTCCCTCTGTCCCTCCAATAGACTCCCATTTTTCTGTACCTCTAATTGACGTCTCCCCTTTTGTTCCTCCTATAGACCCTCATCCCTCTCCCTCTGTCCCTTCTATAGACCCCTCATCCCTCTGTCCCTCCTATAGACCCCGATCCCTCTGTCCTTATAGACCTCAGCCCTCAGTCCCTCCAATGGAACTCCACCCTTTTGTGCTTTCTTTGGACTTTCCATCTATACTTATAGGCTTTCATCCCTCCTTCATCCTAAAATCCCCGTTTCTCTATACCTCCTATCCTTTTGCCCCCTCCCCCCCGTAGACCCCCATACCTCTCTCTGTTTTATCTATTTCCATCCCTTTGTCTCTCCTATAGACCCCCAATACCCTGTCCTTTGTATAGACCCCATCCCTCTGTCTCTCCTATGCGTCCTCATTCCTCTGTACCATAAACTTCCATCTCTTATAGGTGTGGTAGGGTTGTGTCCATTCTTTACATATTTAGTTTGTGCTGAAAAATACCCCTCTTTTTCATAGTAGGTATTTGTGATATTTGATGCTGGGGAACTTATGTATCCCAAATAAAGTTTTCAAGCTAAAAATTCTGAGATTCTTCATTTTTTTAAAGTCGCCAACAACATGTCACCGAAATGTACCAAGCCAGGTGCTCCTCAGGGGCAGGACCTCAGAAGTCTCCTCCTTCACCCCAGCCCATGAGGAAGATTTCTCCCACCTTTGCCAAAATTCATAGTCCTTTAGACATGCAGTGGGAGAAGGAAAGACAGCAAATAACACTTTATTTATTGGAATGGTGAATGTTAGAACCCTGAAAAAAATTATTTTAATGAAAGGAAATCAAGAAAGAATTCACCAAATTATTTTGCCTCTAATCCAGTATCAGGGGCTTATATCATTTACTAAGCTAAGTGAAATATCCCTTCTAAGGTGCTGCGTATTAAGTTAGTAAATTAGCCCCAAGTCCATCAGCTTTCCATCACTATAGACGTCTGATAATTAAATATTTTATAATCTGCACGGCATGCGGCCCGCTATGCAATGATATAATTGTTCCCAGGCATCTATAGCTTTTTTCCTGCAGCAAGTTGGATGCTGCAGCTGCTCTTAACTCTTTGCTGCTGGTGGAAAGTCGGGGTGTTGCCAGTAATAAGGAGACTCCATCCAGTACAGCAGTAATGAGCGCCGTGCGCTCCCACCACGTCTCTCCTAATTGGATCTGGAGTGCAGGTGGAGTCCAGTTGTGATTTATGTGGAAAATGATATGAGCTCATGGTCACTGCACATGCTGCAATCCGCATTAACCCCTTCACTGCTCCTGGATTCGCCATACTTCCCGCCTAACATAATGTAACATTTCATGTGATGTAGATGGAAAGGTTCATTGTAACCTGCCCCGGACACTGGGAAAAAAATTAAGGGGCACTCCATGAGGATGTGCAGCCTATTACTGGAAGTTTTGTTTTTCACTCTGCAATGTTTTGGGGGAAATAAAGCAATCAGCTGTGCAACATTCTGTGCTTGCTAGGAATCTGGGCCATCGGAACACCAAACTTTGGGCCCAAAGATTCTCAGCTCCGCACATTTCTCTGCAGCATGACTGTGTATGGCTGACATACAATCCGATTCACTTACATCTAATTCAGATGACAACATTCTCCCATTAGTGCTAACAGCTGCAGCTTTCATATCATTTTTTCCTTCCAGGAAGATCATTCAACAGGTCACATGTGGCAACACTGCACCTTATTAATAATTGTGCTCCTGTGTTGTCACCTTGTTCTGCCCTGATTGAGAATACAAGCAGCGGGCATTGCACAGACGTAGTACACGGCCGTCACCTATGGGAAGCCAATCTAGACCCATGATGTGCGGGTAAAACAAATGCATGTAGACAGGAAGTGGGCTATTATTATTATTATTATTATTAATAATAAACAGGATTTATATAGCGCCAACATATTATGCAGCGCTGTACATTAAATAGGGAAAATGACAGACTAATACAGACAGTGATATAGGAGGAGAGAACCCTGCCCCGAAGAGCTTACAATCTAGTAGGTGGGGGAATTTCACACACAATAGGATGGGAGATATGTAGTGGTGGGAAGTAGTGGTGGTTTCAAAAGACAGAAGAAGACGGGTAGGCAAGTTTGAAAAAATGGGTTTTGAGCGCTCTTTTAAATGAGCAGAAAGTAGGAGCAAGCCGAATAGGACGAGGAAGACCATTCCAGAGAGTTGGAGCAGCTCTAGAGAAGTCTTGTATCCGTGCGTGTGATGAGGTTATGAGTGAGGAAGTCATTAGTAGGTCATTGGAGGAGCAGAGAGAGCGGCATGGGGAGTATTTTTTTACCAAGTCAAAAATGTAAGTGGGACAATAACTGTGTAGGGATTTGAAGGCAAAGCAGGGCTAGGAAGCAGATCAGCAGCCCAAGATAGGGAATAGGATGAAAAAATTTACTTTTTGGGGAAAATGCTTTAATTTTGGTGCACAGAGCAAACTGAACATCAATCATGTCAGTTTTCTATTTCAGACTTTGATTCTCCTCACTGCTACCTCCTGGATAAAGAACACGAGGCTGCAGACCTGGCTGTGGCACTGTGACAGCCCTGCTCAATCATTCCTTGGTAAATGATATAACTATTATACATTTCTGGTTTGATGATTTCTGTTGTTTCTGTGTCATTGGCAACTCATATATTTATTGTACTGATTTCCTGAAGTTGTTTTGTAAGATTCTGGACTCCATCCAAACACTAATAGACTCTGAAGGGTCTATGATGTCACTTACATACACAGCGCGTCTCCGAGCCGTGATTTCCTTCCCAAGTGTCCATATCCATCTCTGCAAATAGGAAGAGGGTGAGTCCTGGTTGTCTCACATTATTCTGCCCTGCTGAACACTCTGTGAGTTGTAGTTCCCTTTCCGTTACCTTTGTGTCACCTCCTCTGGTATAGCACAGGTTTGGCTGCAATTATTGATTCTAGGCCAGGACCCCAATCATGGGACACAATGCACAAGGAGTAAAAACACAGCACCCTGCACCCACCACAGTGCTTCAATCACACCCACCATCCTCTGCTCACAGGATGCACCCTTATTATATTACAATGTGTCACCCACCATGGGGGGCCGCGGGATTATACATTGGGCACTTTGTGGAAGTACAGAGGTTGTAATGTGATTTATCCAAACACTGGCAAAACATAAAGGAAATGATTCACGATAAGTGCCCCTATGAGGTATGCCCGGGTAAAATAAATAAAACCCATGTCATCCATTGCTGCATTATATGCAATTTCCTGCATTTTATCCTTTTATCATTCTATAAATTCTAAATTAAAAACATGTGGTGTCAGCCCTGCCTACTGTATTCCTGACGCATTATAAAGATCTCAGAACCCCCCCCCCCCCCCATTCCCATACTTCCCAGTCCCTGTTCACCTCCATCGTTTATAATCTCCACATACAGGGAGCACAGGAAGCTGGAAATCTACCTTGTGGGAATCGGATTGACTTCTGGTTTGGAAATTCTGAATTCAAGAACTTGAAAAATGTTTGGCCAAAGCTGACTGAACATTTTCAAAGTGTTCTCATTTCTGCTCAGAACTTATTCCAATATATTAGCAGCCTGAACCAGTGCTGATCTCCCCCATCTATCCATGAGGTCTCCATTCAGCTCTGGGAACTTTTACCAACATTCTCAGTGATTTTGCTGGTGACCCCGGAGCTGGTTTGGTTGTGACCCCAGTCCCCTCCCCGTCCCCTTTACTGCTGCCATTTTTCTCTCTTTTGAAGTCCTCCGACCTTCTTTCAGTGCTCTGACATGATAATGAGATGATTTCTGTGACTGGCACATCTGCAATTCGGACAACAATTTTCTCACCTTTCCCAGAATCCCTCAGATCTTTTCTGTGAAGTTTGTCTTACAGATGGTGCTAATAGCACAAACTTATTACAATGAATGCCAAAAGCAGATGTTCACCATTTCTGGCTGATGGGTGGAGGGAAAGTATTAATTATTAAGCTTCACCTTGACTTTATGGAACAATAAGAATCATGAAATCTGATTGGTCACTGTGGGAAGAAATTCCAGCTTTGTTCTTCTGTTCCAATAAATCTTGCCCTCTCTGTACTCCATATTATTATTATTTCTCTCTGTACATCTCAATATTATCTGGTTGTTTCAGAATAAATATGAAATTAAATGTGTTACTAGATTGTAAGCTCTTCGGGGCAGGGTCCTCTCCTCCTGTATCACTGTCTTTATTAGTCTGTCATTTGCAATCCTATTTATTGTACAGCACTCTGTAATATGTTGGCGCTATATAAATCCTGTTTATTAATAATAATAATAATAATAATAATAATAATAATAATAAAAATATTAATGTGCACAGACGATGCTACAACATTTACTACAGCATAACTGTCCAGTTTTGCAGGGGAGCCAAATAGGTGACACTGCTAGAAAATGGCAATGTATCTTCTGCTGCCAGAGTCACTGAGATAATAATTGTGGACCTGAATGGCGCACACTGGCAAATTCTAATTGGCTGCCAGGTCGTTCTTACATGAGATAGAAACTGCAAAACTGCATAGAAGGCCCATCCATCCATTCATCTCTCCTTCTTTCCTTTTAGTCCTTTTTATTTCTTTCCTCCCTACTTCTTTCTTTTACTGTACATTTCTTGTCTTGTTCTTTCTTTCTTTTTCTTTCTTTCTTTCCTTCTTTCTTTCTTTCTTTCTTTTTTTTTTCTTTCTTTCTTTCTTTCCTTCTTTCCTTCTTTCTTTCTTTCTTTCTTTCTTTGTTTCTTTGCTTCTTTCTTTCTTTCCTTCTTTCTTTCTTTCTTTCTTTCTTTCTTTTTCTTTCTTTCTTT
>NC_092865.1:44560432-44582913 GCF_032062135.1 Pyxicephalus adspersus | reverse complement strand
TTCTTTCTTTCTTTCTTTCTTTCTTTCTTTCTTTCTTTCTTTCCTCCTGTACTGGACATAAACGAGTTTTGAAACTTCTCCACCACTTCAGAAGAGAATTCATTGTTACATTATATTATTGGTAAACTGCTCCATGTCTGCGTGCTCTTTTCTTGGCTTTGGGGGTCCTTTTATAAAGCACATCAAAGTGCTGACGTGAAAAGTGTGGTAACACATAGCAACCAGATGTCACCTTTCATCTCTGTACAGATGAGAGTTAATTGGCTGCTTGGAGTGTCTTTGCACTATAGAAGTATATGTGATAAATAAACCAGAGGCCCTCGGCTTATTACTTCTCCCTCAGCTGTTCGCCTTCAAGGGCAGAGGGAGACGTTTTGCCTTCAACTTTCATCTTCTTCTGGAAGAAACCACAAAGTCTTCCAGGTCTGGATGTCTGCAGATGATAAAGTGTGAGATCAATAGATGAAGGAGGGAGGGAAGAGGCAGACACTGGATAGGGAGAAAGGGAGGGTGTAGGCCTAAGGCATGGTTGAGCAGGGCTGAGGATTGGGGTGACCGTAGATGGGGGGTTCCAGGTCCAAATGGGGTGATTCATCATCTCGCAGACATGGAGGAGCAAGGAAGAAGACAAGGTCACACTGGATTAGAAGGGGGACTTGGCACTATCTCGGAAAAGAAGGGGGGTGTAGTCCTTATTGGCCCAGGTAGTGCAGCATCCCCCAGGTATTGAGGAGTCTGGCTGAGGATAGGGTGGAACTTGATGGGGGAGGTGGCATGCATCCCTTAGTGGTCCAGGCTGCGTAGGGATAAGAATGGGGTAGCAATGGAACACGGAAGAGTCAGACATGGAGGAGCAGAGATAAGGATGGGGTGACATTGGATATAGGTGGGATGCATCCCTTAGTGGTCCAGGCTGCGTAGAGATAAGAATGGGGTAGCAATGGAACACGGAAGAGTCAGACATGGAGGAGCAGAGATAAGGATGGGGTGACATTGACATTGGATATGGATGGGATGCATCCCTTACTGGTCCAGGCTGCCTTGAGATAAGAATGGGGTAGCAATGGAACACGGAAAGGTCAGGAAGACAGAGGCCAGAGGAACCTAATGTTCTACAGGAGGATAATCAGGATATTTGGGGGATTCGGAAGCAGCCGCAGCTGACAATGGCTTACCGGGGACATTCTGATCACAAGGGGGGTAATGGGTAATGGTAATGACAAAAACACAATATTTAGTTATGAATGAGCAATGCTTGTACACCAGATTCATGTCACCCACATAATTTACTTAGCAGATGGACAGACTGCCCAAATCACTGAAACAACTTTATTTAGGACAAAATATAAAACTTCTCCACCCTCTGTGTCGAGCACCTATAATGAACCCTGATTATCATTTTATGGGTTATCTGTTGTTATAAATCAAAGATTTACCTGGGTGAGATCTGGGGGAGCTCATGGAACCCACAAAAAGTATAAATTTTTACGCTCTAGGTAGGAGGTGAGAAGTCCTGAAATGAAGGAATCCTGGGAATCCTTAAAGCATAACTCTAGGAATAATATAAGCCTGTAAAGAATAAGTTTACCCTCATCCTTTCCTTGCTCCCACGGGCTCTTTTTCTTTTGGAACAATGCCTATTGGCGAATGGTCTATTCAATTGGCCCCTTTAATTTGCAGTTTCCAAGGACCCTTACCCAACCAGTAGATCAAATCAAAACTGATGCATCATAAGAGCTGGGGGGCACAGAAGTTAAGGTAAATTTGCTCTTTATACCCCAAAGTCCTAAACCATCATTTAATTTTTGCAGGAGACCACAAAATAAGAAGTTGTTTTTAATTGTTGCAGTTCTTTGTTATGGAAATGTTCTGACGATATAATGAATTGTCAAAGACGATCCAAATGAACATTAACCTTGAAAATTTTGTCTAATCACGTGCAAGGAAAATTAAAATGAAAAACAAGACTTTCCTTTTTCACGATTGAAGTTAGCACAGATTCACGTAGTTTATTAACCTGGGGAGGGGGGGGGGTTAGAGTTTGGTCAAAGGATTCAGGATTGGCAGAGTTAGGTTCAGAGTCAGGATTGGCACAAAGTACAGCAGTCAGGATGAGCAGAGGCTGGATGCCTAAGTCAGCACAGTGTGATTGCAGGAGGTTGGCAGACAAAAACATCAACAGACTGGAAGTGTCTCGGTACAAGATGAGGGCAGGTAGAGGAATATTACGGATGGAAGAACACGGAGCACATGGTGACTTTGTTCAAACATTCTCTGGTAGATATTCAATTACTGTTATGTGAAAAATTTATTATTATACGGTATTTATATAGCTCCAACATATTACGTAGCGCCGTACATTAAACAAGGGTTGCAAATGACAGACACAGAGGGGGCGAATACCCTGCCCTGAAGAGCTTACAATTTAGGAGGTGCATATACACAGGAAGGAAGATTCACATGCAGTAGTTGTTTGGTGAATGTCAGCTTTATTGCTTTATTGCGAGGAAAGTTCCCAGAAATGTGATGATGGGGAATGTCAGGATTGGTCTAGTGATGGATTGGGCACACTCAGACAGTTTGTGTGTCACTGATGAGGGAGGCTGATCAGACGCTTGAGGTCAGTGAGATCTATAATAATGGAGGACATTGGGTGACACTGAGATAAGAGTGACACTATAGGAGGAATAAATGGAGCTGCAGGTAACATAAGACAGATCTGATGGCTGCAGGTAACATGGAAGATGGATGAATCTGGACAGGGAATGGCAGAGGATGGGTGGAGGGGGGATCCCCATGACACATTGATTGATGGATTGATCTGTGTACAGAGAGACCGAGGACTGAAGTATATACTGAGCACATAGGGGTGGGGGCAAAGTCCAGGCGTCAGGGCGGAGAACCTGATAGATATTGGATAGATAGACAGATAGATAGATTGATTGATAGGTACATATACTGCAGATAGACAGATGGAGGGATTGGAGGGATCAGAGGGGTGGAGATTTGGCTACCAAAACACAACAATTTCTGGCTTTCCCAGCCATCGTTTTTTCACTTTTTGGCTTTTTCTAGTTTGAGGTCGTTGTTGGACTTTCACAAACACACCTGGTGAAGCTCCTTCTTGGTATTCATCCAGTGTGGATCTTCCTGTACAGACTGATGAGTATAAATCACACAGAACTCCTACACCGTGTCACCGAATGAAGGGACACATCTACCCTATGATGTCACCTCCCAACCTTCACCATAGATTTACTGGATGAAGCAAGCTGGAACATTCACTCTGCCTGGTCCTGGAGCAGAACATTCCCCTATGAGGACATTGTATGACAGGTTCAGGTGAAACCCAATCCCCCCCCCCCCCCATCTTCCTGTGTCCTCCTACTCATTACCCGCTTACAAAATAGGTTTCATAAAGTTCCATCAGTGTTACTGTCCATAAAAGAAAAAAAAATATTGTTACCAATATGGGAAGCAAATAGCCTGCATACACCTGACTATCACACATGTGGGAGCTTGGAGGACATCACATTCCAAAACATGGCTAATACTTAGTGCCCCCCCCAGCAATGACCAATAATACTTTGTGCCTCCCCCCCAGCAATGGCCATTAATACTGAGGGCCCCCCCCAACAATGGCTATTATTATAGAGTTTTTGTCTGCCTCTCCATGATCATTGACATGAAGTTGCCACCATATCATCTTCCACTCTTTCATGAAGTCTTTCCACAAGATTTTAGGTTTTTGTAGGGATTTCGCCCCATTTGTGAGGTCAGGTGCTAATGGTGGAGTTGAAGACCTGGCTCATCATTCCAATTCATCCCAAAGGTATTCAGTAGGGTTGAGGTCAGGGCTCTGTGCAGGACACTTGAGTTCCTTCACACCAAACTGGTGACCCCATGTCTTTATGGAGCTGGTTCTGTACAGGGAGCACAGTCATGGGGGGACAGAAAAGGATTTTCACTAAACTGGTGACCCCTTGTCTTTATGGAGCTGGCTCTGTACCCTGGGGCAGAGTCATGGGGGGACAGAAAAAGCTCTTCACCATACTGTGACCACAAGGCTGGAAGAGCACAATTGTCTGGAATGTCTTTGTATGATGGCGGATTACCTGGACGCTTCACTGGAGACACCTCAACTCCATCATTTG
This sequence comes from Pyxicephalus adspersus, assembly GCF_032062135.1. Classification (NCBI taxonomy): domain Eukaryota; kingdom Metazoa; phylum Chordata; class Amphibia; order Anura; family Pyxicephalidae; genus Pyxicephalus; species Pyxicephalus adspersus. The sequence continues at coordinate 44,578,759 of NC_092865.1, read as the reverse complement.
GAGAAGGGGATGTATGATAGGTGATATCAGTGGTGGGATGAAACAAACACAAACTTGGATGCATTGTATTGGTTATGACATTTATGACTCGCCTATGTTTCATATTTCAGGATTATAATACAGACTCTTTGCTCAGATGTGAGTGGGGTGAGAAAAGAGAATTTTTCCTTGAATCTGTGAATATATGAAAGAATAAGTTGATATTTAAAAGAATAGAAATATAAGAGAAGTGAACACAGATTCACCCTATTCACTATGCTCGGTGAGCACTTTGCTCTTTTAATAAATCATTGGATTCCTCTCTGACAACCATCTTCAGGGGGTAACATTCACTCTGTCCCATCACTGATCAATACTTCCAATACTCCCATGGCACAAGTTAAAGCCTGGGACCCCACACATTGTCTCCTTTTCTCTTCTCCTCTATCAGTTCTATAGCTCCTGCGGATAATTCTGATGGCAATATGAAGTTCAGGAAACTTCCCGAAGTCTTTGTCCCAGTTTTCTGCTGGAAATATTCATGGCACAGAATAAACCTGATTCCTATGAATAAAACACAGTCCTTGCTGGAGGATTACTGAACAGTGCAGCAATCCTGCCCCCTTGTGGGTGGAAAGGGAAATACTACAAGTCTCTGCCTGGTTTCTCTAATGTTGCCTTTTTTTTTTACTAAAACAAGAGTCGCCTGCTGAAATGTGTCCAACCAATCAGGTATTAACTTTCATTTGATGTCTGCAGCTAGAACAATGATATCTGTCTCCTGATAGGGCAGGTAGGAGTCATTACTTTGTGCATATTGCTGCCTATTTTGATGAACTCCTAAAGCCCCATTTTAGCTGCTGGGCACTGGGGGGTAACTGCAGCAGTACAAAGACAAAACTTTTACCAGGATTTTGTATCCACAGGTAGGGTAACAAAGCAGAAGAATAGGATGTGAGGGCTGATCTGACAGATGGGTCACAATCTGATCTGGCCAACTGGATTGGAGAATCTTCATTTCAGATGTCTGAGATCTCTGCAGACACCGCTGATAAGCAGGCTGACTTTTCTGTTCCTTTGGGCAGTCCAATTAATTAATTAAATTAATTCTAAATGTCAGTGGTTGCAAGTGATATTGATATTGTGTGTAGAATAGAAAGAACAGCAAACTTTCGGGGTGGAAAACTTTAGCTAATTGTACCAGAAGTGGAGTGAGATTTCTGTTTGGTCTAGTTCTGGATCTTGTGCTTATAGGATCATCTTTTCTCCTATTAGACCAATTGATTGTCTGCTAGTCACATTGATTGATTTGATTGATTGACTAAATCTGATATGGCCATCATTAGTCTGGGTGACTCCTGGACAATGATATCCAGCAAACTCTGCAGTTGTGTGATGTTAGAAAGTTCTCCTAAATCTAAGTTTAATGTCAGTGCAGATTCCAGAGAGCCCCTCAAAGGGTCACCAGGAGAGAACGTTCTGAAGTCAGTGCTGTTTAATATTCACTTTCTGATTCCTGTTTCACCAATCACATTCACTCTTCTGAAGGGCTAAATCTCATTGGTGGTAGTCAGGATATCAGATTTGTGTGTATGAGAGATAGCGAGGGCCCTGCAGGGAGTGTGTCTGTGTCCTGCACCACACACAGGTGAAAGGTGTTCCCAAATAAGGAGGTGAGCAATGAATGCAGAGGATTGTAGAGCAGCACCAGGGCCTAGATGGACTTCTGAGTGGTCAGGTGGTGCACAGAACTTTCAATGGACCTCTGGGTGGTCTAACGGTGCACAAAGGCCTGGATGAACCTCAATGCAGTCAGGTGATGCACCAAGGCCTGGATGGACCTCTGAGGGGTCAGGTGATGCACCAATCCTTGGGTGGACCTCTGGGCAGTCAGTTGGTGCACCAAGGCCTGGATGGATCTCTGGGTGGTAAAGTGGTGCATTAGGGCCTGGATAGCCTGCTATGGGGTCAGGTGATGCACCTCGCCATGGATGGACCTCTGAGCAGTCCGGTGGGCACCAGAGCCTGAATGGACCACTGGGTAGTCAGGTGGTGCACCAAGGCTTGGATGGACCTCTGTGTGGTCCGGTGGTGCACCAAACCTTGGATTGACCTCTGTGTGGTAAATTGGTACATCAAAGCTTGGATGGACCTCTGGGTAGTCAGGTGGTGCATTAGGACCTGGATGGTCTTCACGGTGCTTAGGTGGTGCACCAAGGCCTGGATGGACCTCTGTGTGGTCAGGTGGTGCACCATGGCCTGGATGTACCTCTTGGTGGTAAAATGGTGCATTAGGGCCTGGGTGGACCTTGCGGTGGTCAGGTGGTGCACCATGGCCTGGATGGACCTCTGATGGGTCAGGCTCAGCTCTCATCCCATGGTTCATCAGATCCGAGCTGCAGGGGATTTCTTATAAACATCCCCCCCAAATCCTAAAAATCCAAAAAAAACTGAATTTATGGAAATCTGAGAGTTTCTATCTCTGTCAATTCTCCTGAGGATTGTGAGAAAGTGACAATTACCCTCATTTCATACATTGCGTGTATTCTGTGTCACAGGCCGGTGTGTTAATATGACATGTTTACATCAGATGTATAGTGTGTTCTGTGGTCACATTGATCAGATTGGGCTGGGTGAGTTGCAGATTCTCGGTGTCTCAGCTGTGACAGTAATACATGTATGGAGGTCACCGGAAATATTCCGTCTATATATAAATCTGAGCTGTTTGCAGAGAAGGAGGGCTCATTGTTCCCCATCAGTGTCACCACTCACAGAGCCCCAGGGGGGTCATTATAGTCATGTGAAAAGGTAAGTACACCCCATGGAAATCATTAAGCATATTGGAAGAAGCAAACAACAGATCTTCATACAGAGCCCCAGACAGACAGGTGATGGATCAGAACATGGAACACATGAAATATAACATCGGTCGAATCTGAAAATCCTTTACTTTTCAACAGAAACATCAGAGCAAAGCTACAGCCGGCCATGGAACAGATGCAGACCCGGCCTGAGACAATGGTTCCCTGCACCATTTTTTTGGTCTCTTCTCCATTTTAGGTTGTAAGCTCTGTGGCCAAACCCTTCCTTCCCAGTGTTTGTGACAGCTCTATATATGACTCTCTTTATATGTTGTCAGGAATTTTGGAAGTTGGGCTTCTATATTGTTCTGTATCTGTTATGAAAATAAAACTGATCTATTGGATATGCAATGAGTGTCCTGTATGTGAAAGTGGCACAGTAGAGGCCCAGGGTGGCCCAGAACATTTTTGTGTCATTTGATTGGTGGAAATTTTAAGGTGACTTTTCCATAACTTGGAACCAGTTTACCAATGACACAGAAACTATTTCCCCATAGGGTAACCCCTGCAGCACTGTGACCCCAAAGTGGAAGCTGGAAGGATTGGAATGGAGTTATAAACTGTGAAAAGTTCAAATAGAATTTTAGGTGGAAATGTTTTGTAATCTCCCATTAATGACTCTTGTGCTCACCTTCTGCTGCTGGCCTCAAGGAGGACTCAAGATAAAAAGCCCCAACCAAGGGTAGGACCTCCCTACGCTCCAAACTGCCCCTGTATCAGAGGTCTAGTCAGTTTGTTTTTTTTGGGGGGGCATTGTAGTAGGGGTAGAGCTATACTGAATTTGTTTTGGGGAGGGGAGTTTTTTGCTTATCTCTTATTGTCTGCACATCACACTCCTGACTCCTGCACTGTGTGCTATGAATCCCTGACCCCTGATCCCCCTCATATCAGCTCCACTCTTTAGGTTATAATCTAACCCCTGCACTCTGTGTATCATATTTTTCTGACTCTTGCACCCTGTGTGTTATGAATCCCTGACCCGGCACTCCCTGGTTTATGAATATCTGATGCCTGACTGGTGAGTTACTTACTACCCCCACATTGTGTTATAATCTCCTGACCTCTGCACTCTGGGTTTTGAATCCCTGACCCCTGCACTCTATGTGGTATGAATTCCTGATCCTTACACTCTGTGACCTAATGTGTGTTTTACTCTGTGTTTAATACACTCATATCTCTAGCACTCTCTAGGTTATGAATTCCTGACCCCTGCACTTTCTGAGTTATGAATCCTTCAACCCTGCACTCTCTGGGTTATGAATCCCTGACCCTTGCACTCTCCAGGATAATAACCCATGATCCTTGCATTCTGTGAGTTACTTCTGTGTTAACAGACTCTTATCTCCTGCACTCTCTAGGTTATAATCTGACCCCTGCACTTCATATGCCCATGATGTTCCCTTGATTTTAGTTACTTACTTCTAAACCCTGCGCTCTGTGTATCATGTTCTTCTGACCCCTGCACTCTGTTTGTCACACACTACTGAACCCTGTGCCTAGTACATTACACACTCCTGTCTTGAGCCCTGCACTCTGAGCATTATGTAGATTATGTTGTACATGTCCAACTCCTGTGCATTGTTCACTCCTGCACTCTGTGTGTTTATTCTCCTGACCTCTGCATTCTAAGTACATATTTTACCCCCGACTCCAGCACTCTTTATGCTATATTTTCCAACAGTTTGTTAAGTAGTCACTGTTAATATAACTATCTGTGATTAGAACTGCAATGAGGGACTCCAAAATCATCAGAGTTTTTACCCCTCCAGAGATTTTCCTTTCTATTTAAATCCAGAATATAATTTTTCTAATCACATCAGTAAGTGAACAGATCTGATTGGATGTTGAAGATTGCTGCCCCCAGTATTCAGAATAACCCCTTTAGGGGCTGCACGCTGAGAAAACAGGTTAAGCCGCAGCTCCAGAGAACAAACAAAATAAAGAAATACTTAATATCTGTAATCCCTGTTCAGGCTTTTCATCCCCATCTGCTTGTTTTATAATGGACGGCCAGAGCTGAAACCAAAGATATCAAATGTAGCTGTTATGTAACAACACCTGAAATGCTGCTGCTTCACTGGCTAAGGGAGATGCAGAGCCTGTGGGGGGCGCTGTGCCTATCACATCACCAGTACTGGGGTGGTCAGAATGCAAATCCTATAGTTGCCATGGGATGGGTGATAGGATCAGCAGTGCTGTATAGAAATCTTCCAGTTCAGGAGTTTCCACCTGTTGGAAGTGACCCAAAATAGGGTGAGTGTTGCTCAGGGCTGTGAAACGCGTTAGAATGCTGTATATCTGCCTGGGGGTATATTTTGTGGCTTGTCATGTGACCCGAATTTTTATTACTTCTAGAAGAGTCCACACCAATCATCACCCAACGCCCAGGTCACCCGTCTCAGCACACTAAACATTGGGATAAGCAGCACGTTTATTGAAAGAAAAGCATACAAAACACAGGGTAAAGGTCTGTACATTATGTGCCCCCACAAAAAGGAATAAAAAGGGGGCAACCAGCCTGAATAATCTGCCCCGGGCAGGGGTAAATACAGGGTTGATTAGAGGGGCAATAAGAGGAAAGAAGCCTGCCCATGTATATACAAGAGATTCCTCCGGGCTGTAAAGTGGACCTGTATACTACGTAGGGGTGACCAGGAGTCTGGTCTCAGGGCGCAGCCATTACTGGGGACCCCCAGACAGAAAACTATCCAGGACCACAAATCTCTGCAGGGAATATTCAGGTCGGTTCAGACACACAAATCAGAAAAGCTCTAGCTGGAGATGACAGGTCCACTTTAGCGGAGGGTGCAGAGGGGTGGAATGTGGTTATGATGGGGGGGGAGGGGTGTTGGGGTTCTGCCTAACAGTGCAGTAGATCTCTAGCAACTAAAGGGTTAAGAAGTAATGCCTGGAGGGGTAAATGGGGAAATGCGATGGCGGTCAGCGCTGCAATTCTCTCTAGCAGGACACAGTGGGGTCTCTGCACCACAATCTGATGAGGACCCGTCTTGGGGATGCAAATGCAAATGACATGATTGCAGAGAAGGCCGTCGCGGTGGAGGGGGGGGGGGGGAGTAATGACGGTATGCTCTACGGTGAGTAGGGTGTCGGCAGTTCAGCCGGTCCTCATCCGGTGCCATCAGGAGAGGGGCTGAGCGGGGATGGCGTTTCTCCGGCTGGGGTGCTGGCGGGTGATGGTGCCGGGGTAGTCAGGCCTGGCGTCCTCTCGCTATCCATGGATGGAGATGGGGTCTTCGATTCGCTCTGTTCTGGTGCCCTCAGCCGCTTCATCATGGTGGTCACTCGCACAGCTTTCTGGAAAGTGAAAAGTGGAAAGATGAGGCACCTTACTGGACCCATATACTGAGGGAGGCGCTACAAACTGATATCATTCTATTGTTACCAAGAAAAAAACATTTGTATAATAAATCCACATTGAGCAGAAACATTGTGCAATGTGTGACTTGATATGGGGAATCTGCCTGGAGCAAATCATTGTCATTTACAGCACCACAGCATCAGAAAATGATAGAACTCCCCCTGACAATGCCTTCATGGGACTATGTTTGTTCACTTATCACCCAGGGTCACCATATACTTCCAGCACTCAGAGGTGACACAATCATTTATATCTTAGCTGTGGTCACTGCTCTCACCATGCTCCCTCCTGAATGCAGCAGATTGCTGACACCATCTCAGCTAAGGCAAAGTCACTGACTGGATTTACAATGATTTTCTGAATGATCCAGTTTCTCAGGGTTGGGTTGGGGTATCTCTGGTCCTGCAATGTATGGAATGTATTGATGCCGACATATCGTATCTGATTGCCCCCCCCCCCGGTATAGGAATCACACAATGATCCTCATATAAACCTTTTCAGTTTCCCTTTGAACATTTTGCTGAATTCTAATCTACTAATCTTTCAGTCTGTCGGTAATTGAGACGAGAGCTTGTTAAATGTGCATCAAACCACTGCGCCCAACCTCTTAAATATTACAAAGACTCTCAGCAGAATTTAACTTTCACCTCATGTGAAAAACATGAATCCAAAGCGCAAGAAGAATGGAATCAAATTCCAATAAAATGCTGACAACCAAGACATGCAACCATGAAAATGCTAATCAGAGCGAGAACACGGGGAGCTCAAACAGCCAATTCACGATGTGCTAATCGCCAGATATTCATGTGTTTATGTGAATGTATGTCATGTGAAAGTATATTATGTGAATGTATGTTATGTGAATGTATAAATGCATGTTAATGTATGCCATCTGAATGTATATTATATGTATATATTATGTTATGTGAATGTATATTATGTATATATTATATCATGTGAATGTATGTTATGTGAATATATTTATTTATATAATATGTTGTATGAATATATGTTATGTATGTATAATATGTTAAGTGAATGTATAATATGTTGTGTGAATGTATGAATGTTTGTTATGTGAATGTATTCATGTATATATTATGTCATGTGAATGTATAATGTGTAGATAATATGTAATGTGAATGTATATTATGTGAATATATTTAAGTATATATTATGTTGTGTGAATGTTATGTAAATGCATGTTATGTGAAAGTATATTATGTGAATGTATGTTATGTAAATATATGTTATGTGAATGTATGTCATGTGAATTTATTTATGTATATATATTGTTGAGTGAATGTATTTATGTGAATGTATATATGTATATATTATGTTAGGTGAATGTAAAGTCATGTGAATGTATTTATGTATATATTATGTGAATGTATATTATATTTTGTTAATGTATTCATGTATATATTATGTGAATGTATATTATATTATGTGAATATATATTTGTGTCACCACTGAACTGATTTCAGTCTCATTGTACATAAATCATACCAGAATTAGTGCTGCACGCTGGGACACGTATGTAATTATTAACTCTTCATGTACCAGCTATATAACCACAGACTGCATGCCGCTGGATTAGTGATAATTCCTCATTACATTGGGGGGCATCGCAGGGTCTCAATGGCTGCAGCTGCTTCTACAGACAGCTGCAAAACTTCAACAGATGAGCACATTTTGCTGGAAGTTTCCAGTGTCTCCCCAGCTCCTAAAATAACTTTTTTGTGACTTCAAATTTCAATAAAAAAATTGAGTTCAGGCAATGAACCTGTTATCAAATATAAATTAAAGGTTTGGATGGAAAGGTGAATCTGAAGGACCTCTGAAGTTCTGATGATGAGGAAATTTGCAGGGTCCAAATCAGGATTTCCCTATTAAGAGACCAAACAGACTAATGGATAAGTGATCAGGTGTAAGTGATTGTATTCTGTTATCAGATGGATGTTGACCCGTTTCAGAGGTAACAGAATCTCCTTTCTTCGGGTTTGCAGGAGAGAGACGATAGTTTCCATTACATAGAATCTGATTCTGATATAGAATCAATATTGATCAATATACCCTGATCATGGAAGCCTGAGCTATATATATACAGCTGTGGATAAATTTGTTGGCATCTTTATAAAAAAGGTCCTCATGTCTCCTGAAAAGTGCAGAAATCAAAGCACATGTCCTGTGGCCACCTACATGCTTCTGATATGGTATGGAATACAGCAAAGCAAAGTGTAAAAAGAGATAAAGACCTTGATGTATTAAAGTTCTCTACAGCTGGAGAGAATACACTTTCATCAGTGCAGCTGGGTAATCCAGCAAACCTGGAATGGATTTCCTAAAGGTCATTAGGTATTTGTTAGCAAATGTTTTCAATCCTGGACCAGATCCATTCCAGGTTTTATGGATCACCCAGCTTCACTGTATTCTCTCCAGCCTTCTAGAACTTTGATAAATCAGGGCCAAAGTGTTACCTATTTTATAAAGACATTGTGCCATGCCTGGACACAAATATTTGTTGGTGCCACCAGAAAAGATCAGCAATGATTGGATGAGAATAACTGTTAACAGTGATTAGTATCGCACGTCTCCAATCCATTTCAGCCCACTTACATAGAGACAAGACAACACTCTACTGCTTGGTGTCTCCTCATGAATATGAACCCCAGAAAGCAAAGCAGATAAATGTGTGGGGAGATCGGAGAGAACATTGTAGACAAGACAAAGGCTATAAAACATCTCCAAGCAGCTCAATGACTCTAAGACAGCTACAAATATTAAAACAAAAGTTTAAGGTCTGTGGGACTCTAACCCCCTCCCTGGACTGGGCCATAAGAAAACCCAAAATGACCAGATGATTAGTGAGAAGGGTGGACAAAAAGCAAATGGAAATTTCCAAAGTTATACAAGTTGAACGCCAATGTCCATCAGTGTCTGACTGCACCCTCTGCGGGGTCATTGGGAAAAGACTCAGCTGGATGACTTCACCCCGAGAATGGACAAAAGTACAGTGAGAACAATAGAAAAAAATCAAGGACAACTTCCATAGTGATGCAAGCTGAACTCCCAGGACAATGCACCCTAGGGTTTGATCATACCATCTGTGGGTTTAAATAGAAGAGGACCTAGGAGGGCCCAGAGGGACGCAGAACCCAGAAGGTATCATAAGGCACTTAAAGGCATAAATAATCTGGACTGGAATACTAAAATACTGAATGATGAAATGAACATTGACAAACCACAATACTTCCAGAAGAATGTCCTTTGAACCGATGAGACCCAACGAAAACTTTTTGTAAGTCATATCTGCTATGGTCGCAGATGAAAATTGGGAGAAGAATAAACCACACCTACTATGAAACATGGAGGAGGTCTGGTTTTGGAACTGCTTTATTGCATCTGGTAGAGGGTGAGTCTGTGCTGGGAACAATAAAATCTCCAGAATTTTAATACATTCTGGAGAAATATACTACCCAGAGTCTCAGGTCTCAGACACAGGTCACGGATCAACAAGATAATAACCACAAACACAGTAAAAGCACCCAAGAATGGTTGACATTACAACACTGTACTATCTTGAAGTGAGGTTTTATCAGTTCTAACTTGAATCCTTTGGAAATAACAGAAATCTGTACCCTGGAGGTGGCACCTTCACACCTAACACAGCCGGAGTAGGAAGAATGGACCAAACTACCCGCTGCCAGGTGCAGATGTCTCGCTGAGAGCTCTGGGAATGGGTTGTGCGCTGTGATTGCCTGTAAAAGTTGTGTAACAAAATATTTGCTTGTGGGATCCCATTATTGTTGTTTTCTTATTTGTTTTATAATTATTAAGTATTCTGTTGAATTAAAATTCTGATTGTTTTGAAATACAAAATAGGCAAAGATGAGTAGCAATACATTGGTCAGTTTCAAACACAATTAATATAAATTCTTTTTTTAGTGGAGGTGTACCACCAAACTTATCCACATTTATGTATACTGCATCTTATACACCCAATTCATTTATCTAAGTTATACTGATGTGTTCAGAAGTCTATTATATATATTTGTACATCAGTTATGGATGAGTGATATATACCATTTCCCATGCCATGATTACAAATTATTACCTTCCATTTGGCTTTAGCGAAGTTCTTCTCGATCTGTGCACACACCCCGTCCTTGATGTTTTTATCTGATGCCGCATTCCCTGAAATCCTGAAACACATAAATGATATTGTGGTTACAAAAACCAATAGAGGAGCCCAATCCCCTTAGATGACACAATGACGTCCCCAGATCGAGGAGAAATGACTGGCGGATCTCGGCTGGCCCAGCACATTAATAGGACTACATTGTGGACACAATTCACAAAGCGAACACCTCACATGACTAAAACAAGATCTGTGTGTGTATGAGCTCCGGATCAAAAGAATCATTGGGAGATGCTTCTGAGATCATTAGGATTTATTGACAGGTGAATGTTTTTTATAAGGGATTTATTTTTCCTTCCGATGGATCAATTTTGTCCATAGGGTTTTATCTGGGAGCAATTTATTTCCCCGGTGGTTGAATTTGATTGACTTTTGTTGTTTTGCTACCTAACTATGTAACTCTGTAACCAGCTCTTCACCTGAATTAAGCTGAATTTTCATTCCTATAGACTTGTCTGGGACTTCAAAACGAGTCTGAGGGTAACAAAAGCACCTCGGCACACCGATCCTGATCCTTTCTCATGTTAGTTTTGTGAATTCAGCCTTCTACTTGGTATGTCCTGTTATGTTGTGTTCTGGATATTTATTGCAGATTACAATATGGGAGCCTCACCATTCATGACTTATGGCATCTGCCGCTGTCACCCTCTGGTCCTGGTCCACCTCCATCAGACGGGACACCAGATCTTTGGCTGCCAAGGGAATATAAGGTCAGGGAAGATTCACAGCAGACATATAGACAATTGTGTAACATACAATATTTACAACATATCCATAAAGGAAAATAAATATTAAACTTTCTGCCAAAATACTCCAACCTATTCAAAAAAACAAAAACTTCAAACTAAACAAGACCTAAGTAAACAGAGAACCCCTCTCCCTGTCAGTGATATATAATGTATGATTTGCAGCTATTCATCTTCTTCTGGGTTTGGCATTTACCTGCTAGAGAAATATCATCCCAGTATGGAGAATCAAACTCATAATCGCCATGTAGAATCTTCCGGAACAAGTTCTTGTCATGACTTTCGTAATCTTCCTCCTCCATCTCATCATAGAACGGAGGATTCCCGGAGAGTCTGAGGAGCAGAAACCACAAACAAGGCCATGTCTCCGGGAATCATTCTTACATGGCTGAGCCTCAGATTGAGGCAACCATAGTCAGCACTGATTTACACCCTCTGACTGGCTGCTAAGAGTAACAGATGTTTTATATGTCTATAGATAGAAGAAGTCTATATGATTATATAATATGATAATATATGTATGTATGTATGTATATATATGGGTAGGGAGTGAAAGGGGTGCCATGGTGGGCACATAGGAGGGGGAGGAGTGTTATTTATTGAAGGTGGGGCAGTGACTACAGATTCTGCAAATAGTAGGCTATGGAATGTGTGGTCATCCTCCTGATTGGTGGCTGGCGGTACTCCAACAGTTCTTCAGATGCCAATGATTCTTTATCATTACAATTACATTTGCGTGACTTTAGATTTATTATTACATAAAGAGATGTCTCATGGTAATAAGAAATGTCTTACAGTATGTACATTATGACTCCGATGGCCCAGCAGTCAACAGGCCGCCCATACCGCTGACGTGCGACCACTTCTGGGGCTGAAGAGAGACAAATGTGTATAAAAGGGTAAGAGGAAATGAATGAGGAGCTGGGAGACACATGCAGGGGTCACAGGCTGGGGTCCTCACCCAGGTACTCAGGGGTGCCACAAGGTTCTTTGATGAGACTCGTCTCCACTTTAGCCAAATGAAAGTCGCTGATGACTATTTTAGAATTCTTCAAACGGTTATAATACAACAAGTTCTCCAACTGGAAGGGGAGAAAGAAAAGCACAAAATGTGTTAGGAAGTTCTAGACATTAAAGTTTGTCTGAATAAACTGCTGCACAAAATTTTCTGGGGATACTTCTGGGTATGAGATGTCAGGGTATGAGGTGCTCTTTACCCTGGGTCATGGGGCTTTCTTCACCATGAGGCATGGGGCCCCCATTACCCTGGGGTAAAGGGTTTCCCCCAGGGCCCTCCTTACTCTTCAATATGGGGCCCTCTCTACCTGGGACATGAGTGCCTTTATATCCTTGTATCCTTATATCCTTTTAATTCTTGAACCTGAGGTTTACACCTAAAGTATACAGTCTCCCACTCCCTTGGTCTCAAAACTGTGGTCTCAAAACTGTGCCAAGACATGGGGTCCATTCCATACATGATCCTGAAGCTTAGGGCACCCTTGGTTGGAGGCCATCTCCACCTTCTCCTTCTAGGTCTCAGCACCTTCCCTCTACCTGGGGTCATGACATCTAATCTTCATTTTGTGCCTCACCTTGAGGTTCCTGTGCACAATACATAGCGAGTGAAGATAGGCCACAGCCTCCAGGACCTGCCGGATGACATTACTTGTGTCCTTCTCCGAGTAATAACCCTGATCCAGGATCCAGTCAAACACTTCCCGGCCTGAAGCTCTGGATGTGGAGTAAACAGTAAACAGATGTTATCTGGGGCAATGTAAGAAGATAGAAGGATAGAAGATACAAGGATAAGCATACAGAGATAGAAGATACAAAGCTAGAAAATACAATGATGCATGATACTAGGATAAAAATCATCAAAGTGGAAGATACAAGGATAGGGATACAAGAATAGAAAGTATGAGGATTTTCTGTTATCACAGAAGGGATCTGTAAGCTGCTAAAGGAGTTAAGTTGTCCATATGAATGTGATTAGCTGGGACAACCTCAGTAACATGTGCTCAGCTTTAAAAACCTGGTAATTCTGTGTATACACCTCAACTGCTTCCAGCACTATACATGCCTCCTATAAAAAGACAAAACTACAGACATATTAAACTGCTAGGGGCCCAAGAAACTCAATTGGGCCCAAGAGCTGTCTAGCTACACAATTCAAGTAAAGCAGCAAATACATTTGGATGCAAGAAGTGTGTACAAAAATGGGGAATCTCTAATTGATTGCTATGCAGACAATTAGTATGTTAGTATAATCATTTTAAGAAAACAATATTACATATACCTATGTATAGGTATGATAAATAAACAAACAAACAGGATCATATCAGGAGAATAAAAACATTTGAGAGTAAAGGTGTGAGAACCGAACTAAATAATCAAAATCTTTTTTTTGGAAATTACATTAAAGCAGAACTTCTATAACTTTAGCTTTTCCCTGCACATTGGACTACATTGACTTGTAAATGTCTTTTTTTTAATTGTAATAAGAATTTGTAGAAGATAGAAGGTCCTATTCAATATGTTACAGAATAAATTTAAGTGATTGGGTTTACACATACTTTAAACTACATTGTCACTTAAACAATTGCCTGTGAGATGGAGATTAAAGCTTAGAGTGATTTAATAAAAATCCAGTTGTTTTAACCTGTATTTTGGTGCATTTCATCAGCTGTTAGTAAATGATGGCACTTGTTGAACATACAGGTAGTCAATATCAGTTATCTACATATGTGTACACGAAATTAGGAAACAGAATGCAAATAAAATATGAAACAATAAAAATGACTTTCAGATCTGTGATACAATAATGTAATTGGAACCTCTCTGAAATTGTTCCTTTCCCTAGTAAAATCTAAATAAAGGTGTAACTATTTCTGCACACCCATTAATATCCTTGGCGGCTCCCGAGAGACCTAAGATGGATGAGTGCACAGTGAATTGGCCCGTATATTTATTGAATGGCTTCTAGCAGTGAATGAAGCCGGCTTTGGTGTCCATTGTTGGATGATCAAAGACAAGAGACTTAGATTGACCTCCATTCAGTTATGAGTGACACGGATCTGCATGACAATAGCTGTGTTTACTACACACTCAGGAACAGTTGGAGAGCAGCTTATGGAAAGGGAAGGAAGCCGGAGGGATTCCTGGACTCAGGATGATCATTCACCTGCCTGGAGCAAAGACCTTCCCTCATCTCCTGTGCCATCTCTGTCACTCAGCTTCCTGGCTCCTCACCGCATGTCAATAGAGATTCCTCATTATAATTAGAACTTGTCCATCCAGGCATGGAATGTTCTCAGGGAGGGGAAATCTTATTACTATGGAATGTTAGACAAGAAGAATCTACTTTCAATGACCTAAAAGTGAACCTTTTTATTCCACAGGAATGTAAACATGGTGGCAGCTTCATAATCCAGGGCATGGCCTCCTACTGATATGTAAATGTGAACCTTTTATCACAATGCAGAACAATAATGCAGATCATTCTGATAACCCCGGAGGTGTTGGGGACCTTCAGGCCAACACTCATGAGACAACAAAAACCTAAAAATAATTTACAACTTTTTTGTCAGACTTGAACTTCCTCCTACCATCCGAGAATCTCTATTGGTCAGTGATGCCTCCCAGAACATTAAAGAGAATATCTGATTCTGACCCAGAAGCTTGGCCTTCAGAATGGGAAAACATGCCAGGTACCATCAGAGCTGGATTGTTACCAGGAATAAAGGTAACATTTGGCTGACCAATCAGAAACCACCTATACACAGTTCTCTATTATTGGGGTAATTTAATAAAGGGCTATTAGATGTTCACTTAGCAAGGTGAATAATCATTGTGCAAGAGAAGTTAGTGAATTTGGTGATTCACTTTGCAAAGGATATCCAATGACTTGCAAGGAAATCTAAAAAAAAAATAGGATTTGTTCCTTGCAAATGATTGGATGGTAGAAGACAGTAAAGTCTCATCTCATTTAGGAAGCTACGTAAAATATTCTTTGAAAAAAGATGATTCATGTAAGCGTGTGAGGGCATTTTATAATTACCACCCCTCAATCACTGGAACTGCAACACAGATTGAAGTCTATAATATTAAAGAGATCCTGTCATGTCATGGTGGCTGTTATTTGTCACAGCTGAAGCCCCCAATCACCTGCTATTGTCTGACTTTTAGAAGTAGTACTAATTCCAGGGCAGAGCTCTGCTGGATCAGTGACCTTTCATGCCTGGAACTGCCACTGCTACTGCCACCTGGAGAATGAATGTCTCTGATGGTGGATAGGTACCCGGGACATGACAAATAACAAGTTTCCTGACTGGCAACAAGATATATATCAGACAGAGCCATTGTTATCAAGCCTAAAGTAAGTACATTCTAATTTATTATTTTATGTTTTGGGTGGTGATAGGGATCCAGCTGTCAATTTCAGAGTTGTCAATTTTGGATTGTTAGGGTTGAGCAGTGGACTGATGTGACTTGCTGCTACTATGTAGCTTTGTATATCAGATGCAATTCTCAATTCTACCACTGTGTGTCGCCCTAGCTCTGTGTAACTCTCCCAGTCCCAGAGGCAGCAAATGTTCTGAGACTGCAATGCGCCTATGTGTTGCAGCTCCAGGAATTAGAGTGCTGCTGGATACCAGATAACACAAAGATTGACAATTTCCTGTCCACAAGAATATATCAAATGCTGCAAGACTTCTGATTCCACTTGCAGCTTTTTCTGAATGAGCTCTGACTGCACTGGACATGATTGGAATTTTATAAGTGCTGCAGTGGAACACCGAAATAAGACAGCCTGGGGTGCTGACTGCTTTACCTGGTTATGCGGCACAAATTTACGAGTTTATAAAAAATAACAGCAAGAATTGTCTTCTGTATTTCCAAGTTTATTGGATATCCTAACAATTAAAGGGGCTGATTTACTAAACAAAATTTGGGGTGTTCACTAGGAAAAGGGAATTTTCTCTGTGCAAAGAATACTTAGCTTAGTGAATATGGAAACATTTTACTTTGCAAGGAACACCCAATCATCAGCTAGGAAATATAAAAAACAACATTTTTGCTTGCATGTGATTGGACGGTTGTGGTGTTTAACCTTATTTCCTAACCTAATTGAAACATCTTTCACAATGAGATAATCCACTTTGCTAAGTGAACAGTCTGAATTTTTTTAGTAAATCAACCTCAAAGTATCTGATTCTTTAAAACCCGGGAATTTGTTTTTCTGCCATCTGCAAAGCTTTCCTCTCATAGGACTCTAAACACATAGCCTGCAGCAGTGGATATTCCCAGCAGTCTCCAATCCAAATACCAACCAGGCCCAGCGCTGCTCAGATTCTACGATCAGACAGATATACAAGGTGGGCTAAACTTAGGACCCCAACGCTGCAAGGCAACAGTGATCAGCACCCAGACACCATGCTACCCAGGGAGTAAAGACACTGATGGCCAAGGGGACCAACCAAAGCTCTGCTATAATTCTACCATTGCTATCAGCATCGAATATTAACCACCTAACCCACAACAGCCAATCAGAAATAATTTCACGTTTGATTGGTCTAAACCTTACAGGACATTATAGCGCTTCTAAAATGATACATTGAACTTCAAGCCCTTCAGGATTGTGGAGGTATCCTGAGGCTATAAGTATTGCAGGGATTGGTCCCGGGGCCCCCATTGTCAGCAATATGCCCCCCATATCACCAGTCAGTGTGCAGGGACTCCCCAACTTTCCTCACCAGTCCATTCACAAAGATTTCCCCTTTCTAGCATCATTATGATCATTTTTCTATTAATGAAATTGGTGTTTAGTATCATTTTTACCCCCCGGCAACCCTACCCCACGTACAGAAGAAAGCAGCCTGACAGCCTGGCACCACCTCATATATCACCATGGCACACACCATGGCACAAAAGATCTACATGAGCTTTGTGGGGTGTAGGCGAAGAATAAAGCTTATGTGCCTATAACCCCCCACTCCATCCCTTGAAAACCTGCAACTGATACACATGGATGTAGAGGGAGAAAGTTTGTGCACGTGTATTGGACCCCCCCTCCAGAAAAAACGAAAAAACATGCATATATGTTCATAATGGGATGTAGGGGAAGAATAAAGCTTGTGCACATGTATTCCCCCCACAAACCCCCAGCCCCGGTCATCTAATAAACAGGGGCAATCATTAACTCCGCAGCTCTCCATTAAACCCCCCACCCCTTCTTCCAGGGAGAAAATCAATAAAACATGGATTGATGGGGGGACGGAAGCTTCACATTTCACGTCTCTGCTTCATCAAAGTTTATTTCAGCTTTGTTGATGGCAGAAAAGAACATCGGAGTCTGGGGACGCTGCTGCAATGCAGCCGTCATATTAATGGGGAATGTGAGCTCAGTGCTCATCGGATTCACACCCTGCTCACACTTCAGTTATACCCAGGTCACATGATGGGGTGATCAGAATATTGCCATTATACCTAATGGCTAATATCCACAAAATAAGGAACTCCTTAACTCTGTGCAAAGAGAAACACTACAAACACTCTGTGTGAATGACCCGCATATAGGAGGCCACCAATGTCCGGTAATAGGCATCTATTATATTGCATCCGTCTGCCATCCTAACATGTTTCAGGTGCTGGGATAGGGTTAGGCATACATGGACATACACTGATAGGACAAGAGAGAACAGGGAGCCTCAGGAAGAGGGATGGTGAAGATGGAGAAAAAGAGCAGTGGCGCCCTCTAGCTGTGTCATTGTGGTAGTTACATTTTGGTGGGGCGAAGGGTTGCTGTATGTTGGGAAGGTCCCTGATAACCACATTGAGGTGTCAGACTATAAACAATACAAAATTCACTCACAGCTCCAGGAAGATGAAATATTCCTTCTTTGTCTCAAACACATCAATCAGCTGTAGGATGTTGGGGTGTTTCACCCTGTGAGGAGAGAAAGGGAGACAGTGAGACACATATTCTTAGAGTGAGGACAGGTAGGCAATACATTACCAAAGAGAATACAGGTGTATAGGCAACAATCCCTACAGTAGGATATATTTAGGTGTATAGGGAACAATCCCTACAGTGGGATATAAATGGGTGTATAAGGAACAATCCCTACTGTGGGATATATACAGGTGTATAGGGAACAATCC